>NC_044977.1:54332496-54615468 GCF_008728515.1 Papio anubis
CTGCATGGGCCAGGTAGGCTCTGTCTGTTCCATCTCCAGGTCTTGTCCCAGTCTCTGTCTTGTCCAATCATGCCATGGAGGCCCCTCCTTCCCCTCTGGGCCAGGCCAAGGATGCTGACCATGTTGTTGAGTCTCCAGCCTCAAGTGGTAGAAACAGCCAGCATCAATTGGTCCCATCATTACTCCAGTATTGAGTAGAAATCCCCACCCAAGTATATTCCTTCCAATATTGTCAACTCCACTGAGCAGAACTGAAAATCCACCCAGCATAGATTCATCCAAGACATGGGCAGAGGAGATTCTGGGAAAGGCAGCCAGATGCATGACTCCAAATCAACCATTATGAGTTTGCTCTCCAGTGCTCTCAGACTTGCCATCTTATCTGAGTTCTAGTTCTTCCTCCTCCTTGAAAATAAGATTCCTTATTCACTGGGGTCTCCTAAGTGCTGCAGGCTGACCACCCAGGCTAAAACTGTCTCTCAGAACAGAGGGAGAGATGCTCACACAAAAAGCTCAAGTCTCGTCAGGCCAGGCTCAAATCCAAAGGCCCAGGCTTCTAGTCCCAGCACAGCTGACTCCTTACCTGTCACCACACTTAATCTCAAAGATAGCCCCTCTTTCACATTTTCAGTCTTTTGTCTCCTTCCTTAAGCTCTAGAGGAGGATCTGTGACATTCAGAACTTCTAGAATCCCAGAAGGGAGATGAGAGGACAGATGCCCACCCCCCTGCATTTTAGGGGCAGCCCTGCTCCCTCCAGCTCTCTGTGCCAATCAGGCACAGAGCTTAGGTCAAGATTGAAGATTACTTGTTCCTGAAGGCAAAACCCATTTTCTAGGGGGTCCCCTAAGATGATGGTGGCCCCTCCAGCAGGAACAATGGAGCTGAGCTGTGTTCTGAGAAATTAGAAGGCTGGAGAGAGTAAAGGGGTGCTGAGGCTGAAACTGAGGAAAGAGTCCTGACCAAGAGTCCCAGAGGACGTAAGGAGAGTATGCACATGCTGGGTTTGAATCTATGGTCAGGATGGCTGAGCCCTATTCCACAATGACAGCAGTTAGGCAGATCTGAGCAGGTAGGCAGGATGCAGCAGCCTGTACCCATTGTCTTCGCCTCACTGAGGTTTGGGTGAGGGGAAGGCGCCCCCATACTCTTCTGTGGGCCAGATCTGTGGTTTTTAAATGCCAGTAGGAAGACAAGCCTCAACTGCCCCAGAAGCACAGTTCAGGGTCCTTCGCTGAGCATTCACCTGCACTCCAGTGAGATGGAGATGTCAGAAAAATAGCCTCATGTGGAAAGAAGATGGTGGAATGTGGAGGGAACGTGGCAGAGGAAGCCTGGGGGAGCAGCCCAGCATCTCAGGCCACCATGAGCAGCATGGCCTCAGCTGGGCCCCCTCTGCCCTCCTATCCCATCACCTCTACTAGGAACATTGCTTAGAGCCCACCACATGTCCCCATTTCAGGATGACCCTAGGTGTATGGCCATGTGTGTATGCACATGTGTGTGTTTGTGTGTGTGTGCGCACGCATGGGCAGATGAGGCTGTGTGCTTCTCCTTCATTAATATGTCTCAAAAATCATCACACAGGTGTGAAGAAGGGGGATGGCCTTCAGCTACCAGGTACAGTAAGACACCCTCAGGGTAGATGGGCTTTTAGAAATAGCAGCAGGCTTTGGTCATTGGGCCCTGCCCCTAGACCACCAGCACACAGCTGGAGGAGGCCACATGCCTGTGGGTGACTCCACCCCCCAGACCCTCCTCTGTGCCCTCGTGTGATGCCAGCCCTGTGGGACAAGCCAACACCCCACTCCACCCTCTTGCCTTTACAGTTCCTCACCCTACTGGCCAATGCCAAGTGATACCACCACCATCTCTACATCACTCTTAGCCCTGCATACCAGCATGCAAAGCTTGCTCATCATCACAGGGCCCCCCTCCCCAGGCCCTGCTCTCCCCACCAGCACCCCCGGGGAGCCCATGCCCTCACGCAACTGTGTGCTTCACCCAGGGGGACCTCTTCCTGCCCATAGAACACTATTCACCACCTCCAAGAAAGAGCAAAAGGTGTGAATTTAGCCATCTCATATCACTTTTAATTTCTAAATTAAGAAAAATTCACTAGTGCCTTTTCTGTCCCATATACAAAATGCAATAATGCTTGATGTCACCTTTTAAATTTGGGGGGCATCTCACATGAGAGTTCCCAAAGCAGTCTGGAATGCCGGTTAAGGAAGGAGGCAGTGGCCTGAATCAAGGGCATGAATCCAGTTAAGTCAAAGTCATCACCATTAGCAAATGTTCTGCCAGAACACCCTGATGCATGGAGATGGTGGT
Source organism: Papio anubis (assembly GCF_008728515.1). Lineage (NCBI taxonomy): Eukaryota > Metazoa > Chordata > Mammalia > Primates > Cercopithecidae > Papio > Papio anubis. The sequence goes on from NC_044977.1 coordinate 54,334,830, forward strand.
CATGGAGAATACTCATTCTGAGTGGTCCATGCCCATGCTGCACTGCCTGGTGAATATTTTTCCACTCCTGGCCCCCAGTGAGCAGCCAAATCCCCTCATTTCATGGAGCCCTCTCTGCCAGGGGACTCTCTTGACTGGTTGGACCAGCAGGGTCCAGACCTCAGCACAGACCAGCACCATCCCACCTAACTGCCCTGGTCATCCACCATGCTTTATTTGAAAGCCCCTCCATGTCTGAGTTTCTCCCCTTGACCTCTGCGGCATCTCTATGGAACATTTCACCCCCACCCCAAATTTGAGTTTCTTGGTTTCCAACGGAGAATTTTTTTTTAAGAATAGAGTCATGTTATCTCCCTGCAAGTTGGTTCATGTCTTTGTTGTTGTTGCTTTTCTCCATTGTGACACTGCATTTTCCATCCCTCCCACCCCCCTGCAGCAGCCGACGGTGCGGCAGCTTCAAATGCTGCAGATAGTGCGAATGCCAGCCTAGTCAATGGTATGTCTCCCACGGCGAGCTCCTGGTCGTGGTTGGATGGGCGTCTCTCACCCCCACCCCAACTCTGGGCTTTCTTTCCTTGTTCTGGACTGCACAGATCTCGGATGTGCATGGGCCGCTGGGACAGTCACCCTCTCACATGGGGCAGGCGCTTAAGACAGGAGCCACAGCCGGGGAGTCAGCTCTGCACCTTGTCAGCCTTGCAGCTGCCAAAAAGGTGCTGGCTCCTGCCGGGCCGTTGACCCCCATGGAGCCCAGACAAGAGACAAGACTTTGGCTTCGGATTGGCTCCCAAGAAGCAGCATCCCACCTGGCGTGGCCCTCTCCTAAGCGTATTCCTGGCCCTGGCTTTGGGAAGAAGGCCTGGGATCAGGGCTTGGGCTGAAGCTGGCATCTGGGTCCCCAGCAAAGGCTCTACTCCTCGACTCTAAAATTTCCTCGAGGCAAGGGGACCCAGGCCAGGATTCAGCTCCTTGACCCCGTCCCGTAGCATGGCTGAGCCACCAGTAAACAGTTCTTCCTCTTCTCTTTCATGGAGCCAACGGGCAGGGGGTTCGCTTGGGCTCGGGCCTGGTTCTGTCCCTCGGATGTGGACTGGTGTTTCTTGCTGTTGCCTGTGCTGGAGCATTTGTCCTGGGTCTTGGGGTGGAGGGTGGGGGAGAGGGGTTGCCACTGTGTACTGGGGTCTGCATCTTAACCTCCTGACACACAGGCAGGAAGGAATTCCATTCACTCGCCCCAAAGCCTTCAGAAGATTTCGGATTTCTATCCCCTCCTGGTTCCAGAGCAATAGACAAGGCTTTTGTTTACTCAGATACCACCCCCACCCTCAAATTAGGTAACATAATAGTCCCCCAGGCTACTCCTGATCTGCTGAGAGCCATTAGGGCTCCATCATGAAAACATTGCCCCAGAGGAGCCGAGGGCAGGGGAAAATCTTTCTCCCACTGTCTCTGCATACCGGGCACTGGGCTATGGGTTTCTCATCCATTATATCATATCATTCACTCCTCACCACTCCTGCATAATATGGAGACTTCTTCCCTGCAGCCTCCCATCCCCTGCCCTAGACCTCTGCCCAAGCCACCTGCATTCAAAATGACCAAAGATGGAAGTACCTAGTAGGTGTCGGGGCTGAGGAAGGCACTTCTGTGAGCAGTGCCTTGCCAGGAAGGACTAATTCTGATGTGGGTCTATTTCAGGCACAGGAGGAGGAAGGAGGACAGCTTGGGGAGTGGGAGGTGTCATGCCTCAGGGAGGGGTGGCTGAGGGTAACAAGGAGAACCCATGTGGGCAAACCCATGGCTGAGAGAGAAGGAACCAGGAGGGGCACCCACTTCCCCCGGCAGTGAGCCTGCTGAGCTTTGTGAACATACAGACCCCATCCAGGCTGGCCGGTCCCAGATAAAAAGGGCAGTTTCACTTCCAAACTGCAGCGGAAAACCCCAAATATACCAAGAGAAACTGCAGGAAACGTTCATTTCTCTACCACCTACTGTATACCAAGCACTGTTGAAAGCATTGCATGTTCACCATCTCATTTAATCCTCCTGACACCCCCATGATACAGGTTTTATTGTCCCCACTTTAAAGATGAGGAGACTGAGGCTCAAGGAGACCAAGACGCTAGCCTAAGGTCGCAGAGCTAGAAAGTAGCAGAGCTGGGATTTGAACCCAAAACCCAGACCTGGCTGGCTCTAAAGTGTGTGCTTCTCCTCCTGATCCAGGATTTCCCAATGGAGTGTGTCTTGTAAGTTTCACAACGATGTTAAGAGGTCTTCACCCCAAGGAAAGGATTCTGCCGTCAAAGATGTTTAAGAACCACTGGATTCAATCGGTCTCTTCCTGGTTACAGAATTAGTCCTGGTTACAGGACTGCTCAGAGCCTTGAATATGCTGGTGTGTGGGGGAAAGTTCCAGAGTCACACAGAGTTTCCTAGGCTGATTTGACCCATAACATACTCTGGGAAATAATGCTCTAAGCCACTGCCATTCAAAATGTGATCACAGGACCCAAAGCCTGCGCATCACCTGGGAGCTCCTTAGAAATGCAGAATCTTAGGCGCCACCCCAGACCAACTGAAGGAAATCTGCATTTTAACAGGCTTTCCAGACTCCAGGTGAGAGCATGTTACAAGTAAGAGGCTCAAGGAACCTTGCCGACTGAGAGGGAATTCAGTGTTCTTTCCCCTCCTTCCTCTGAGCCAAATCACAATGACTTGGATATGGAAAAAAAAATTAGGGTGATAATTTTTCCCTTTGCCCCTGCTCCCCCAACCCCCCAACTAAAAGATGGGTGTGGTCCATTCATCTTGGAAGCGTTATGATTGCCATTATTATTTAGTTATTTTTCTTTTACATTTACTAGTGTGTCACTATGTAATACATGACCTGTAATCATAGTTATAATCACATTTAATTATGCATCATGAGGCCGGGCGCAATGACTCACGCCTGTAATCCCAGCACTTTGGGAGGCCAACCTGGGTGGATTGCTTGAGGTCAGGAGTTGGAGACCAGCCTGGGCAACATGGTGAAACTCTGTCTCTACTAAAAATACAAAAAAAAAAAAAATTAGCTGGTCATGGTGGTGGGCACCTGTAATCCCAGCTACCCAGGAGGATGAGACAGGAGAATTGCTTGCACTCAGGAAGCGGAGCTTACAGTGAGCCGAGATCACGCCACTGCACTCCAGCCTGGGAGACCAAGTGAGACTCTGTCTCAAAAAAGAAAAAACAATTATACATCATGGGCTGGGCACAGTGGCTCACGCCTGTAATCCCAACACTTTGGGAGGCCGAAGCAAGAGAATCGCTTGAGGTCAGGAGTTTGAGACCAGCCTAGACGTCATAGTGAGACCATATCTCTACAAAAAAAAAAAAAAAAATTTAATTAACTGGTCATAGTGGCACACATCTATATTCCCAGCAACTCAGGAAACTGAAGTAGGAGGATCGCTTGAGCCCAGGAGTTCAAGGTTGCAGTGAACCAAGATCATGCCTCTGCACTCCAGCCTGGGCAACAATAATAATACATCATTACTAACTCCCAACATTCACACAGTGCTTTCCAGTGTCTTTCATAAACATCACCTTAGTTGACATCGGCCCATTTCACAGAGGAGAAAACAGAGGCACAGGGAAGAGAAGTGGTACTTACCAAGTCTCTCAGCTAGTGGTCTGTCTCCCCAGAACTTATGCATCAGGTCAGCTAACCAGGAATCCTCCCAATCCATGCACTTCACACCCATGCCCCTTATGACGCACAGAGAGAATAGACACATTTGGAAAAGCTGCATCTGATTCCAGACACAGAGAAGGGCCTCTGAGATCCCACCTGAGGTCCCCATCTTGGACCCCATTCCTAGCTCTCCTGAAATACAGCCCATCTCCAGATCCCACATGGGGCCAAAGCTGGCTGTTCCACCATAGTTCAGGGCCAGGCGAACACCAATTTGGCCAGGAGAGCCCCAAATAAGTCCCTCGCTTCTGAGAAACCAGGCCATCTGTGCCTCAGCACTCCCAGAACATCCTTCCCTTCCTCCAGCATATGCACTGGTGATTATTTTTCTGACCACGTGTTCACTATGGAAATAAAAGAGGAAATTGCTAGCTGCGCTTAATGAGTGCACACACTGGCTATTGCATCTGATAATATGCAATGCAAATAAAGGCCCCTTTGAGCCTTCTAAAACCAACTATTGAAGTGGAGTCCCCTGGTGCCCCTGAGCCCAGTCAGTAAAATTATTTTAGAAAATAAAAATAATTGTTGTCATTCATTCCTGCTTACTCTAAAAAGCTTTTTTCTCTTGTGTTTTTTAATCCAGCAGCAAGAATTTTACAATAGAAACACAGGGGATCTTTCACTTTAAAGCCCAGGGTGGGCAACTGATCCTTTGCCATGGGAGGCCATGGGGACAGCTCTGCACTTGCCCTTGGACAGACAGTGCTGGGCGAGGTTCGGGGAAGCCACTTCTCCCCTCTGAGTCACCCCGAAAGTGGGCACAGTGACAGTGATGAACTAATCCTGCAGCCATGGGGTTATTCCGAGGATGCTCCTAAATGCAGGCTGTCTCTGAACTTCCCTTGGCCTCAGTTTCCCCATCTATAAAATGAGAGTGATGAAAATCCCTCCTGCCCCACCTTGCAGGGATACTGGGAAGACTGACAAGAGATGACACTTGCAAAAGCCCTTTGAAACTGCAAAAGGCTGAACCGTGCAAGTGGTTGTTATGAAGGTAACTGGGGCACTCTGGGAGGTGAATGTCTCATCCTGTTTTATGAAAGTGGAAGCTGATGAAGTTGGGAGATATAAAGCCAGAAGCTAGTTGGTGGCGGAATGAAGACTTCAGGGGAACCCTGCCCTAGCAGTGCCACCTCAACTTCCCTCCCCTGGACTCAGTGGGGTTGAGGGGTGTCCATGGTCTCCCTGACGGCAGCTTCTGGAGAAACAATGGCAGGACAGAAGTAGGCACACACTTTGGGGCCAGCTCTCCATTTACCCACTGAGACCCAAGCAGCTCGTCTCCCTCTCTGAGCCTCAGTTTCTCATCTGTAAATGGGTATAATACAAGCACACCCTTCATAGGTGAGGCTGTAGTGAGGATTAGATGGAATCTCGGAGCCTATGTGTATGCCCAGCACATGGCGGGTTGTCCTGGAATGTGAGCTGGTAGAATCACCGTTGCAGCCATCATCCATGGGTGGCCAAACTTCTCAGACCCATCCCGAGGGGGCAAGGCCTGTAGGCAGAGCAGGCAGAGCTCCGGGTGAGTGTGCAGGCCCAGTGGATGGGATGAGAGGGTGCTGGTGAAGGCAGGTGTGCTAGGCAAGACACAGAGGCCTCCAGTGCCCACACTGCACACCCAGCCCACAAGCTCCTGGCCAAGGCTGGAGTGGGATCCTCCCAGGCAGCTCTGATGAGTGAGGGGGCCCCAGATGCAGCACCAGCCCTGATATGGAAGGGGGTGCCCACTGACACTACTTAGCCTGCTGCTTTAGCCTGAGCCATACCCCTACCAAGAGGTCAGCACCCCCATTGGGGACCAGGGCACTTCACCAAGAACCCAGCCACACTTGGGGTCCCTCGTATACCACCATGGGGACCCCTGCTCACTCTTTGCTCTGGTCACTCTCAGGGGCATTGGGCAAGGGGTCATCCCTGGGTGGCTTCACACTCTTCAGAAGGAGAAGGAGAAAGATCATCCCTCTTGAAGCCCAAAACTAAGGAACACACTGACCTCAGTGCCTTGTTCAAACCCAAACTCCTCTCCATTCTAGAAACACTGTCCTCTCTCTCTCTCTCTCTCTCTCTCCCCCCCAGCCCCGCTCTCTCTCTCTCTCCCTCCCTCCTCTCTCGTCTGCATGTTTTCTTTTATGGGAAAATGAAAACGATGTAACTGAACAAGTTTCCCTTGGCCTTCTCTCAACCCAGAAAACACCAAATAAGTCACAAAAGGCTTGGTATGGGGGCCTGAGTGCTTCTCTGCGCCTCCTCCAGCAGATTCTAGTCCCCTGCACCCTCTGATACTGCCCTTTGATCTGTAACACACTAAGGGCCAAAAGTATTCCAGCAGAAATCTCCTTCCTGAGTCCCCTAGAGGATCAGGAGTTGCCCAGCTGGCAAGCCCCACAGCTAAGGCTGTGGCCAGGCCTGCTTCTGCTTCAGGGCCCTCCCCAGCCCGCATCCCCACACAAAGGGATGCAGTCAGCACCGCCCTCCCTCCATCTGTGACATTAATGTCCATGGCCTGTTGCGTCTTTGTGATGACCGACCATGTGTTGTCTGTTCTCTGTTGTCTGTTAAAATTCTTTGTCGTGTAGGTAAAATGCAGGATGGCAATGTGGACACCAGCCAGAGCAAAGGTAACCCTTTTGTATTAACCGGCATTTGTGGTCCCTGAGGCCCCTCCCCACCAGCTCTCAGAGTCACACCAGAGACAGGGACTGGCGGGGGCCAGAGGCAGACACATCCACTCCTACAGGTGTCTGAGGACGTTGGGGGTGTAGCTGTGATTCTCATGGTGCCAGGCCAAATAAAGAGGTGTCCACCGGTGAGGAGGGGGACACCCACGGGCCAGCATCTCCCTAGCCTTTGAACTCTGCTGACCATTCAGCAGAAGATTTTGAGATCCTTAGAGGTTGAGGGGTAGGGAGTTTGGCTCAGTCTCTGTCCAAAAGGGTCACGGGCCCTCCAGTCCATCCTGCATGAAGAGGCCACGCCAACTGGGATAGTGACTTGGGTCCCATGGCCGCCCTGTTTTACATGTTAAGTCTCCTTTTTTGTCCCTCCTGTCTAGTGGCTACTTAATATCCCACAACAGGTCCCAAGGACCAGCTGGGTAGAGCCCAAGCCTGTCTATCTTGTCTGAATGTGGGAAAGGACAAGGGACCATCTGGGGTAGGACCCACGGGCTTGTTCAGGCCGAGAGGGGGATCCAGGGTAACAGCATCAGTCCCTGCTATGTCCCAGATTCCAGGTCTGAGGCAGTCAGTGCCACTGGGATCCATAGCTCCAGCTGGAAGAGGCAGGCCCCCCATCACAGGACTTCTGCACCAGTCATGCGGGGCTCAGTCCGGGCAGTCAGCACCTCCCGTGGGCAGGCAGGGGTGGGCGCCAGTGTCTCCACCCTGTGGGCTGACCTGCATGTGTGTGTCTATGTGTCTGTGTGTGTGCACGTGCGTGATCTGCCCCCTGCAGCCAAACAGCAGGACGGGGCAGCCGCCATGGAGATGCAGCCCCTCAAGAGTGCCGAGGGCGGCGACGCTGACGACAGGAAGAAGGCCAGCATGCACAAGAAGGAGAAGTCCGTGCTTCAGGGCAAGCTCACCAAGCTGGCTGTGCAGATTGGGAAGGCAGGTGAGTGCAGCAGGTGGGAGGCAAGGGACAGGGCTCACAGGGGGACCCCAGGCAGAGCTCTGCCCCAAGCTCACTCTCAGTTACCTCATCTGCAAAGTGGGGGGCTTGAATGAGTGCCTGAAGCCCACCGTTCTCTACCACAGCACCCAGTTTGAGTCCTGTGTACAGTAGGCACTCCATTAGCACTCAGTGATACAGAAGAGTGAAGCTCAAAGCCCAAGCTCTGGTAGCAGATGGCCTGCATTCTTGTCCGGCAACGGCTGTGAAAACTGAGGAAAGTAACTTCTCTTAGCTCTGAGCCTCCGTATCCTCATCTGTAAAATGAGGATAATAGCTGTCCCCACTTCACAGATTGCTGTGAGAGTTAAAGGAGACTCTGCATACAAGGCATTAGCACTTGGCAGGCGCAGCAGCTGGAGAGGGGCAGGGCCTGAAGTTCCAAGCAACACGGACTTTGTCCTGAGGACAGTGGGAGCCATAGAAGAGACTTGAGCAGAGGAAGACAGGAATGGGTTTGGGCTTTATCATGACCACCCTGGCCACAGTGCAGAGGAAAAACTGAAGAGGTTGAGGGACAGTGCCAGAAGCCCAGGGAGAAGCCCATGGTCTGAGCCCCAGCACAACAAACTGGGCATCCCAACTAAAGTGGTAACTGCAGGTGATGGCTGGTGAGAGCCCCGCTGGCCCAGCTGCAAAGTGAGCCCCCGACCCTCTGGCATGGCCTAGGCTTCCCCTCCCGGGTAAGGAGGTAGCAAACACCAAGGCCTTCCCACCTGGCTGCTCGATCCTTTGTGGCTGTCTCCCCAGCTCTAATTATAGATACCACTGCGTGGGGAAGAGAAGCAGATTACAGACTTGGCTGTCTATATTTAAACTTGGGGGCCTGGTGACAGCTCCTGGCTGCTGGGAGCTTGGCTTCCCGCCCCTTCGACTGTCAGACAGGGATGGAGCCGGCTCTGAGGCTCTGCAGCTGGAGGTGGGGGTAGAGAGCTATGGGCTCAGGGATTTCCTCTATCCTCTATCCCACCATCGCCACCACCATAGGCAGAAGACTCCATGGAAACATGGCACTGACAGGGCCAGGAACTAAGCGATGAGAACAACCCCGTGGCCTTCAAAGTCCTCACTCTTCTCCCTCCTGCACCTCAGCCCTGCCAAGAATGGAGTTCACAGTGAAGCACTCCTGGGTTCACAGCCCATCTCTGCCTCTCTCTTGGGCTGAATTCCCTGAGATGAGTAAGCAGGAGATCTATTGACAGGGTGCTCTCAGGTGAGACCCGCAAGGGGCACAGGTCCAGGCTAGGGAAGAAGCCAGGGGCAACTGAGATTTCCAGAGAACTCCCAGCCTCTCCCGATCCCTTGGGAGCTCTGGAGCAACCCAAATCCATCCCTGCCCTCCTCTGCTCAAGCCTCCTCCGTGACTCTCACTGTCCTCAGGATGAAGTCCATGCTGCCCAGAACTCTAGGGTCTGTCCTACCTCAAAGCAGATGGCTGGGCTTTGGGACTAACACATCAGCCGCTGGATGTTGGCCATCAGGTTGAGATGGAAGTGCATTCCCAGGCCCTTCCCGACAAGCAGACCCAGTCACCTCAGCAGGCTTCTCCTCTGTCAGAGGCTGTGGGTGTGAGCAGTCTCCACAGCACCTGCAGTAGCACCTGTAGCAGATAGGGGATAGGCATGCTAAACTAGCAAGAGGAACCCCCAGGGGATCAGGACAGGTCCCCAGCTGCATTCCTACAGTTACAGCATTTTTCTCGCCTGTGGCTGCAAGCAAGTCACTTCCCCTCTCTGAGCCTCAGTTTCTTCATCTGAAAAATAGCTACCTGCTGTTTCCTCTACATAGAATGTTCTTCCCTAGGTCACCATGCAACTGGTGTCTGCTCAAATATCACCTCCTCCAAGAAGCCTTCCCTGGCCACTCTAGCTAAAGTAACCACTCCCTACCTCCCCCTCCCCCAGTGTCACTTTCTGTCACATCATCCCAGCCTTTTTCTTCACAGTGTGTAGCCATATCTGAAATTGTCTTGTTCATGTATTTGTTTTTTTGTTTCTTGTCTTCCTCCTCCTCTAGAATGTCTGCTCCTCAAGGGCAGGAACTCTTATCTTCTTTACTGCTGTGTCCTTAGTTCCCAAACGAGGAACTAAGATGTGCCTGGCGTGTCATAGGTGCTCAAAAGGTATTTGTCAAATAAATGAATAAATAAATGATACCAACTTTACATCATTATTGTGTGAAAGCTCTATGCAAACCATTCCTCCATTCACACAGTCACTTGGCACACATCTCTTGAGCACCTACTATGTGTCGGAATACCTACTATGTGTTGAGCACTATACTGGGCACTTTGCATGCATTACCACATTTGAGCCTTACAAAATCCTGGGGAGGAAATATGCATCCCCATTGTACAGAGCAGGAGACCGAGGCTCGGTGAGGATCAAGGTCTCAAGAACTTGCCACAGGTCACAAAGCAAGGAGTGGCGGAGCTGGGAGGTGAGCTGGGGTCAGCCTGACCCAGAGCTCTTTCAGCCAAAGGTTTGGTCCACACCACCCACGGCCTCCACTTCCTGGAACCCCTCGAGCATGTGTCCCTCACATTGCAGGCTTGGTGATGTCAGCAATCACAGTGATCATCCTGGTTCTGTACTTCACCGTGGACACCTTCGTGGTCAACAAGAAGCCGTGGCTGCCTGAGTGCACACCTGTCTACGTGCAGTACTTTGTCAAGTTCTTCATCATTGGCGTGACGGTGCTGGTGGTCGCCGTGCCCGAGGGGCTCCCTCTGGCCGTCACCATCTCATTGGCCTACTCAGTGAAGGTGAGAGGGGAGGAGAGCAGGACCAGCCGACTGATGCAGCTGCAGCCGAGGGCCTGGGGGATCATTGGGGCCAGTGCTGGGGTTGGGAGATGAACGAAGAAGCCCATAGACCCCCTGGGAGCTCAAAAGAATGTATGCAGGACCCCAAAACTCTGACACTTTCATAGAGTCCAGGGGTCTGTGGCAAACCAGAGAGCCATACCCTGGCTGAAGAGGCAGCTGTTATTCAGCCCAGTCACATGCCGTCTTGCAGGGGTGCAGACCCAGCATTGCCACATTGTCACCTTTTTCCAAGAGAAGCCAGAAATCTGGACTTAATGTATTAACTCGCGATTTTTAGACATTGATAATCAACTCAAAAAGTTTTTAAAAATAGTAAAGACATCACCGTGCAAGCCAGAATTCATCGTTACCCCACCAAATTTACACAGAAGTCTGGCGGTCTGAGACATAGGCCCCTCGGGTAACCGTAGTGCTTGTAAAACTCATCTCAGAGGTGGCTCCCTAAAGTGAGAGGGGTAAGCCAAAAACAAAAAGGAAGTCTGATTTCATGGAAGCCTCCTCCCCTCTGGAAAGAGGCTAAAAATATAAGAAATTTTAAAGCAGTTAAATGAAGAGCTGGAGTCATGAATGTTTTCCAAGGACTGGGACCTTTCTAAGCGCTACCTGATGGCAGAGCTGCACCTCCACTGCACCCAGGCCATGGCTGTCTGTGGAGCCCAGTCACTGCCAGTCTGATGCTACTGGGTCACCCCCAGGTTCTCACACCCGGGTCTCATTTTTTCCCTTTGCCCCATGTGTTTTCCACCTGGAAGGGCCGGGCGTAGGGCTCCTGTTTCCAGCGCCCCATGCCTGAATGTCCCTGCGAGGGTGGAGGCGTGGCCATGTTTATAAACAAGGCATTCACTCTTGAGAAATTGGCAGAGCCTCCAGAGGGCATGGTGAGCATCAGTTTCCAAGCTGGAATTTGGGCTGGGCTCTCCGATGTAATTTCATACAGAAAAGAGATCTCCAGACAGGTGCCAGAAAGTGGCAGTTCTTTGTAACAGATACGGCCCTTATCATCTTCCTGTTTTAGGGTTCTTAAAGAAACTCCGTCCCCACAAACCAAAGCCCAAACAGGTCACAACAAGAGGCTACTTTGGGACCCGGGGCCAGCAGAGGATGACTGTCATGAGTAGGGGGCCTCCACAGCCACTTCACTGAGCCTGGGGATGTCCTTGAAAGTTGCACAGAGCTCGTTTGGGAGAATCATATACAGATGCTTTTAGGCTCTGCGCCTTCTGCAGTTCGTATCTCTGGCACCCACTACCTTCGCTCATCTTAGGTAGTGTTACTTTTACAGACACTTGATAAACTTAGGAGAGCACCCCAACACAGGAGAGGCAGACTGTGCCCTCTGTGAGCCTGGACCTGGGAGCCACCATCAGAAGCACAAAGATGACTGACCACTTAGATCAGCACTGCCCAAAAAGAGACAGAATGGGAGCCACATGTGCAATTGTAAGTTTCCTAGTAGCGGCCAGGCGTGGTGACTCATGCCTGTAATCCCCAGCACTTTCAGAGGCCGAGGCAGGAGGATCGCTTGAGCCCAGAAGTTCAAGATCAGCCTGGGCAAATAGTGAGACCCCATCTCTACAAAATAAAATAATTTTTTTAAAAAAGAAGAAAAATTCCTAGTAGCTACATTATTTTAAAAAAGTAAAAAGAAATCAGTGAAGTTGATTTTAATAATATAATGTACTTAACCCAGTATGTCAAAATTATTATCAATCCAACATGTGATCAATATAATAATTATAAATGAACTACTACTTTTACATTTTTTTCATAATATCCTCTAAATCTGGTGTGTATTTTGCACTCACAGCACATTTCACTTCAGAATAGCCATATTTCAAGTGCTCAGTACCCTATACATGTATAGTCACAATACATGTGACTACCATATTGGACAGTACGGACTTAAAGATTCTTGAGCCCAACAGATGAACCCTCTTCAGAGAGTGCAAGTGGGCTGAGGCCCGATAGAAAGGTCCAGGCTGTGAGGTTAAATGGAGGTAGGTTCAAATCCTGGCCTTAAATCCCTCCAGGTGTGTGATCCTGGTCAGTCACTTTGCCTAGATTTCTTCAATTGCCAAAATGGATTACCAGAATCTTCTCATATGCCACAGAATTCTTAAAACATCCGAGAAGACTTTGCAAACTGTAACATGTGTTGCAAATTCAAGTTGCTGTTGATCATTCAACATGCATTTATTATTACTATTGTCACAAGTTACAGTAGGAGAAACTGCAAAAGAATATAATCCTGCTAATACTCATTTTTAGTAACATAAAGCTCTATTACAATTATTCTAACTGCACTTCTTTTTTACCCTGGTTATAAAGAGTTATAATGAGGAGCAAAATAAAGGAAATCAAATTCCTAGGCACAGCCTAGAACTCTATCTGATTCAGCTGCTATGTCAGGAGGGCCTGCATGAAGAACAGTATTTCCTTGAGAATTACTCCATTTGCATTACTTGTTTGAGAACCTAGAAGAAGGTATGAGTGTGGAGTTGGGCCAGAGAGAAAAAAAAGACAGATAGAAGAAAATATTACATATAGGAATACTAGGAATACTCCATTTTTGTTATAAATTTCAAGAAAAAGGATGTTGATTACAAGATGTACCTAGTTCTGCACGGTAGCTAACAGTCAATATGTTTTCTTTCTCCCTTTTGTGTACATATTTTTTAAAGAAATGTGTGGTTTTTATTATGCAAGTGATAATACATGTTAGTCATAGAAGATAAAAATCTATAATTCTATCATTTAGCAATAATGACATTAACACTTTGATATTTTTCCAGATATTTTCCTATATCCTAATTTATTTACTTTTGGTAAAATTAAAATGACAATGAAAGCCAGGCACCAGTGAAAGATGATACATTTGAGAAAATTCATGACCAAATAAGGAATAGTTACTTATGTTAGTCTGTAAGAGAAAAATATTTAAAGTACCCAGAGAGGAACCAACCTTATTTATCTTTCCCCCTTTTTCCCATAAAGAATGTAGATTACTTCTATAATCCAAATTAATAAATTCAATTGAGTCTTTTAAATGGTTCAGATACTAAAAGAGAAAGAAAAGGGCCATGCACAGACAGAAGAAGCCCAGGTGTAGGAGACAGCAGCAACCAAGATCCTTTACAAGTGCGGGAAGCAAAGGGGCAGGCTGTGGTGGCTCTGCCTTATTTACATGTTTACCCAGTGCCTCCAGGCACCCCATGCTCCCCAGCCCCTCTCCTCACTGACGCCCTCTCACTTGCCCCTTCTCCCAGAAAATGATGAAAGACAACAACCTGGTACGCCACCTGGATGCCTGTGAGACCATGGGCAATGCCACAGCCATCTGCTCAGACAAGACGGGCACGCTGACCACCAATCGCATGACAGTGGTACAGGCGTATGTCGGTGACGTCCACTATAAAGAGATCCCTGACCCCAGCTCCATCAACACCAAGACCATGGAGCTGCTGGTCAATGCCATTGCCATCAACAGCGCCTACACCACCAAGATTCTGGTAAGTGGGTACCAGGCACATCCACCACCAGAGGGAGCAACATTCATGGGATGGTACAGAGGTACTGGGCAGGTTGAACAATATGATTCATAGTCTCAAATCCTGCTAATATATTTTGGTATGGTCAGATAGTAAGCAACATGTTTCTGTTTGACTTAATATACTATTAATATTGCTATAATGTTTGTGTGACAAACCTTTATTGTTAATTATGTTTTTTAAATCCTGTCATTGAACCCCCACTCCCCCTGCCCACACACACACAAACTTTTTATTAGTGTGCTTTTGCTGCATAACAAACTACTCCAAAACTTAATGGCTTGAAACAAACCTGTGTATTTCACTCAAAGTCCTGTGAGTCAGCAGTTCAGGCTGGGCTCAGCTGGATGGTTCTTCTGGTCTCAGCTGGGCTTCCTCCTGCATCTGCAGGGGGTCACGTGGACAGCTCTGCTGATCTTGCAGAACTGTAGGCTGATCTAGCATGGCCTCAGCTGGGCTGGCTCATCCCTGCCCTGTGTGGTCTCACCTCTTCTAGCAGGCTAGCCTGGGCTTGTTCACATGGCAACAACAGGCCTCAAAGAGAGAGCAGAAGTGTGCAAGTTCTCTTGAGGCCTGAACCACCACATTGTCACTTTTTGCCGCATTTTCTTGGCCAGTGTAAGTCAGGAGGCCAGCCCAGATTCACACAGTGAGAAAACAGACTTCACCTCTTGATGAGAAGTGCTGTAAGGACATGGATTCAGAAAGGAGAATAATCATGGCCATTTTCACAATCTACCACTGATGCTGATGTTGTTAGTAATACTAGTAATATTATCCATTTTGATAAGAAAAACTCTCAACTTACTGTCAGCTAAGCTGCCTAGATTCACCATGCTATAAACCCTATCTGGTTTAGAAGCACAGGTTGCCCCTTTGTAATTAACCAGCACTGGATGAAGAGAAACCCAAAGTTCATCCATCCAGATGTCCATCAGCTCCCAGATGTAGAGCATTTCTGCCTCATGAGCATCTGGGTGATCTGCTAAGCTTTTTTGTTTACCCTTCCAATGTGCTGAGCCCTGACCTCCTCCTCCTTCTGCCCCTGAGCCAGCTGCAACCCTCTCGATTAGGTGGGTTTGTAGGAGCTGCTAACAGCTTTGTCAAAATGGGGAAGAGAGCGTGGGTCAGCAGCAAAGAGCCAAGGGCTGGTAGGGGAAGGAGGAGAAGGCAGCTCCTGCACCCTCTGCAGCAGCTGAGCAGCCACCCGCATCACCCTGGAGCAGCAGGCTAAGGGAGGCAGAACTGACAAAGGGGAAAGTAGGTTAGAGGACCCGTGAAGACAGTGATAGAGAACCTTGGGGTGATGCCAAACATGATGACGCTTTTGTCTTCTTCCCCCACCGCACCCAATTTGGGAATCAAAGGAGATCAGCGATGCTTTATTCTGCTCCCCAGGCTTTCCTAAAATAACTGGGATGCTGATAATGATCTCCTCCTGCAGACATGGCAGAGAGGGGAACAGGCAATTCACAGAATGGGCTTTAGCCATGTGGGCACAGCCCTGTGGGGTGGGCTTGGATTGAGATGTGTGTAGTGCAATTATAGTCAAAAAGAGTTCTTGGGATCTGCCAAGAAGGCTGAGGAAACCTCTCCACAGTGATGAGTCTCAATTAAGCAGTGCTTTTTAGCACTGGAGGCAAAGCTGAAATGTCATTTCCAGATGTTGGTGGATTGAGTCTGTTCAAGTGGCATAAAGGACAGGGGTCAGTCGGTCCATCTGAGGAAGTGCAGCTGCTGAGGTTGGAGAGAGGTGGAAACTGGGGTCCTTGGTTTGTAACCCAGGCCAGGTCCCTTACCTCCCAGAGTGCCCTCTGTATCTGGAACCCTGGCATCAAAGGATACCTGCGCCTGTCTTTCTGGATCTTTCTTGTAAGTTCCCTGGCCACATTATTCTTTTTGCTGGGCGCTGACAGCCATCGATGTGGGAAGGACAGCAGAGCCTCTGTGTGACTGGGTAGTGGTTAAAACTTGGACTCTGGAGCCAGACTGCCTTCGTTCAAATCCCTCACCAGCTGTATGAATATAAACAAATTATTTAACCTCTCAGTGCCTCAGTTTCCTAGGGGAGGGGGAGAATCTTGGATTGTTGTGAGGATAAAGTGAGTTAGTTAATGGAAAGTGCTTAGCACACAGCACTCAGTATGACTAGTATTGTTGTTATTCAGCAATAAAATCATCCACTGAAAGGAGATTCCATTTGTAGCAATGCAGAGGTTAACAAATAAAGAGCAGAGGCATCAGGACTAGAGAGGGAAAGGCTATTGCCCAAAACCATTCAGCCAATTAGCGGCAAAGCTAACCCATGGATACCCTAAAGCTAGCTGTTGAGTCAGATGTCCAGACTAGGTTCCTGGTCATAGAAACCAACCCTGCAGCCCTCTAGTCTACGATCTGCTTGGGAAGAAAGGTCTGGGGTCCAGAGGGTGAGATTCACAGCCAGGGCCTGCAAGCCATATGGGGCAAAAGGCCTCTCAGGGGCTCCCCTTTCTAGGCTCAGATGAAGACTGAGAAGAGGCTCGAGCTGCTCAGCTCAGGTCAGACACCTGGCCACCCTCCAAACCAGGACAGGAAATCTAGATTGCAGGGCATTCTGAAAACATACAAGAGGAGACAGAGCAGGAATGACATGCAATGTCCACCAGCTTCACTACCCATCAGCTTTAATTGAGAAATGAGCCTGGACTGGGAAAATAAGACCCTGGGCAGGGCTGGGCTCCCATACGCTGTATTTCCCCCTCCACAAGGAGGCCAGTTCCTCTGTGTCTTCTGGCTGTCTGATGCCAGGCTGTGGGCTTTTTAAGCGTAGGAGACAGCTGAGTCTTCTCTCATCCCCCTCGGATAGAGTTTTGGGAAGTGCTGGTTGGATGGGTGATGTAAGTGAATGGACTGGTGAATAAATGTGTAGATGAGTAATCAATGAGATGAGGGGTAGGTAGGGAGAAGGGGTAATGAATGGATGAGTGGTGGGTAGGTAGATGGATGGGTGGATGGATGAATGAGTAGATGGATGGATGGATTGATGGATGAATGCATGAATGGGTGGGTGGATGAATAGATGGGTGAATGGGTGGGTGGATGGATGGATGGTGGTTAGGTGGATGGATGGGTGGATGTGATGGTTGGTAAATGGATAGATGGATGTGTTGGTTGGTGGATGGATGAGTGGATCCATGGATGTATTGGCTGGTGGATGGATGGATGGATGGATGGATGGATGGATGGATGGATGGGATGGGTAGATGTGTTGATTGCTTGATGGAATGGAATGGTGGATGAGTAGATGGGTGGATGAATGAATGGACGGATGGATGGATGAATATGTGAGTGGATGGATGGGTGACTATGAATTTATAGGAGTCTTGAGGCAGGACTGATGTCTCTACCTTCTACTTTTTTGTTCTTGTGTGGCAGCAAGAGGCAGGAGATGGCCTTGGATCCAGTCCCATGGCCAATACCAGTGCTCTCTCACTACCTCCAGCTTGTTGTGCTGGTCTCTTCCACAGCTACCCTCAGCCATCCAGGCATGATTGATCCATAGACCTCCCAATTAGCTGATGCATTTTACTGAAAATAAAAGAGTATTTGCAAGGATAGATTGCAAGGTCTACAAGATTCACAAACCATAGAGACCACCTAGTTCAGCCCCCTCAGTTTACTCTGAGAAATGGGAAGGGATTTGTCCCAAGTCACCCCATGGATTAGTGAAGTTCCAGGTGTTCCAATACCTAGCTCGGGAAGCAATGGTTAAGAGGTTTGACTCTAAAGTCCAACAGACCATGGTTCATATCCCAGCCCCAACACTCATCACCTGTGTGACCCTGAGCCAGTTACTTAACCTCTCTGAGCCTCTGTTTTTCAGTCTATAAAGCGAGCATATCATTGTTGCTAACATTTACTTAGCTAGGCTCAATGCTGAGTGCTTTCCCTACCTTGCTTTGTATGACAACCAACAGAGTAGGTGACACCACACCCAATGCATAGATAAGGACCCTGCAGTTGGAGCAGTTAAAGCACATGCCGAGAGTGCCCGAGCAGATCTGAGGCCAAGCCAGGATTGGAACCTAGATCTGTAACAATCCCAAGCCCAGGCAGGTCCCTGCCACTCAGGGCAGAGCTACACCTCTGCCCTGAGGCTGTTTGTCCGAGGGCTGTTGTGAAGCTTAGATGAGCTGAGGAGGTGTGTACAGCGCCCCGCACAGTGCTTGACGCAGAGCAGGCAGGCGCTCATCCATGGCAGCCATTACTCTGTTTCCCTCTGCTGCTCGTTCTGAGCCTTCCCCTCTGTAGTTTGCTGTGCCAGCCACTGTCTTTCCTGACCCTCCATATCCCCTTCAGATCAGCTGGCCAAACAGGACCATTCCCATCTCGCAGCTAGGAAAACCGCACTGCAGAAACAGAAGGGAACCTGCTAGGGTTGCTCCTCACCACCAAGTGGCAGAGCGGGGCCCAGAGAATTCTGGAGGAATTCACCAAGCAGGCAGGAGGCAAGAGTATTCCAGGCAGGGGGCATGACCCTGCAGAGGCCGAGAGATCTTAAGATGTGTGACTCACTTAGGAAACATGGTGATTTGTGGCCTGGGCATTTCTGCAGAGCCAGAATGATGAGAGGTGAGGCTGCAAGAACTGGGGGTAGCCAGTGGTAGCAAATAAGCCCCTAATGGGCTTTCTCCTCCCAGCGTTCAGAAGAACCACCCCAGGCACAGGTGGAGGGTGGTGCGAGGGCTGAGGCTGCAGGCTGGGAGGCCTCTCAGGGGCCCAGCCCCATCCTGTATCCCCATCCTTTCTGAGAATGGCAGAGCCTTTTTTCTTTCCATTCTTATTTCTTTTTTTTTTTTTTTTTTTTTTTGAGACGGAGTTTTGCTCTGTCACACAGGCTGGAGTGCAATGGCGCAATCTCGGCTCACTGCAAGCTCCACCTCCCGGGTTCACGCCATTCTCCTGCCTCAGCCTCCCGAGTAGCTGGGACTACAGGCGCCCGCCACCACGCCCGGCTAATTTTTTTGTGTTTTTTTAGTAGAAACGGGGTTTCACCATGTTAGCCAGGATGGTCTCGAGCTCCTGACCTCGTGGTCCGCCCGCCTCGGCCTCCCAAAGTGCTGGGATTACAGGCTTGAGCCACCGCGCCCAGCCTCCATTCTTATTTCTAATCATCAGGAACTAAACTTGCCCTCGGAGGGAAGCTGCGTGAATCATCTTTTAGTCAGAAATTGCTTCCCTGCCTCAGAAACCCTAGCACACCCTCAGATTCCCTTTGTGGTCTCCGGTGCTTTGTACGTCAAGACTTCCACTAGCAGCTCTAGCCACCCTGCAGCTCCTCCGAGCCACAGCTGAGCTTTCAGATGGAAATAGCTCTTTCCTCCGACTCTGGAGGCACCGCGCTTCCTTGGGAAAACACTCCCGTGTTCTGCCCAAGTCTATTCCGTGTACTGAAACCACCCGAGCGGACTTAAATTTTCTACCTCACTAGACCTCGTTTAGAAGAGATTGACACTACAGTTGACATTTGAACTATTAAACTGATGGGCACTTGTGGAGCTGAACTGTTGGAAGTTTATGGCATATTTCTGAAACATAAGCTATTGAGAGAAAAACAAATCTCCCTGGAGCCCCTGAAGTGGTTCTGAAGGAAGGCTTCCCCCTGCAGGATGGTTTTCCTGAGTAGATAAGCCAAGCTTCGCCTGGTGAAGCCCCAGGTCCCCAGGACACCCCATTCTACACAGAGGTAGCCACAAGGCCAATAACCCCAGAAGGGAGGAGGGTTGTCTGTGTTGTATTTCCCATAAATCTTAAAACCTAGCAGATAGTAGGGAGGGCCGAGGAGAAAGGGGAAGAGGGGAAGCAGAGACAGCCCTTGAATTCAGATCTCCTGGGACCAAACCCAGGGCTCAATCTAATATTCCTGTGAGCCTCAAAGTCCCCCTGAGCCAGGCCATGCCCTGAGACTGGGCTCGGGCCAAGCCAATAGGGTCAGAAGGCGTGGAAGATGCTGGAAGGGACTTAGCAGGGCACTGAGGTGGGGAGAAGGGCCATGGGGTATACGAAACAGCAGGGACCTGGGTGTTGAATTCAACAAGGGTTTTGCTTTTGGTTGTTTTTGTGAACACCGTCTCTGGAAGAAGAGTTTAAAGGAAATCACTCCAGATGGGGAATTGCAGTTTTTAACAGAGCTGTTAGTCCCTTCACCCTGATACGCACACAGTGACACATACACACACACCACACATACACCACCCATCATGCACATACAGCACACAACACACACCACTCACCACACACACCACACAAACACACAACACACATATACCACCTACCACACACACAGAACACACATAACTCACACATCACAACACACACGAACACACAACACACATATACCACCTGCCACACACATACAACACACAACACACACACAACCTACCACACACATACAACACACACCACGTGCACAAAACACACTACTCATCACACACATCACACGCACACGTACACCACCCATCATGCACATACAACACAAAACACACCACTCGCCACACACATCATGCAAACACACAACACACATACCACCTACCACACACACAACACACACATCACACAGACACACAGCACACATATACCACCTACCACACAATACAACACACACCACACACACACACCACCTACCACACATATACAACACACACCATGTACACAAAACACACACCACTCATCATACACACCACACATAGAACACACACACAACACTCACCACACATTTAACACATACAGCACACCACACGCATACACCACCTACCATGCACATACAACATACACCACACACACCACTCACTACACACACCACATACACCACACATATAACACAACACACACACAACACTCACCACACACACCACACATCACACACAACACACATACAACACACACAACACACATACACCACTCATGAAACACATCACTCATCACACACAAAACACACATACACCACCTACCATGCACATAACAACACACACTACATACACAAAATACATACACCCCTCGACACACACAACACACATATACCACATTACCATACACAAAAACCACACACCACACACCACACACAACATACACACACCACTCACCACACACAGTACACATCACACACACATCACACATACCACTCACCACACATACAACACGCAGACCACACATACCCATGCACATACAACACACACCACACACCACTCATCACACACAAACACACAACACTCACCACATGCATACAACATACACCATACACACCACTCATCACACACACTACACAACACATATACACCACATATCACACACATCAAACACACAACACATGTACACCACCTACTATGCACATACAACACACAGCAGCACATATAACACACACTATGCACAGTACATACCATACACATACAGTGCACAACATACATGCCACACACACAACACACACCATGCACCACACACATACCAAGTACACTACACATATACACACACCACAGACACACACCCTATGCATCACACACACACGCGCGCACACACACACACACTCTGCACTGATGAGCTGGGGAAGGCTCCTGGGAGTCTACTCTCCTAGAGTGCAGCGCCTCTGCATTCCAGGGGGCTTCTGTAGTCCCAGACACCCGCACCCACCTCCTGCCCTCCCCGCCTCTGGGGAAGACCCCAGGGCTCACTGGCCTTGTACAGCCACCTCACTCTCCTCAAAAGCCAGGCCTTTAGAGGATGATTCTGGGAACCAAGTTCTGCCAAAATTTCGTGCCACCTGGCATCCTGTTGGCAGCACCCCACACACAAACACAAAATTATTAATTGATTCACTGGACAAATGTTCACTGGCGGCCCATGGCACTGGTGGGGCGGAGCTGTGGGCACAAATGAGGCAAACTGCCCTGCCCTGGTGACTCTGAGCCAGTGGTCTCTGCCAGGGAGAGAGGCAGGCTTCTGGGAGAGGTGCTCTGTGAGCTCAGGGTCCAGGCCCCCTGCTTCGGCTCCTAGCCAACTAGACCCTTCCTTGCCGTGCAGCCTCACCTCTCCTGGCCTCAGTTGTGCATGACTGTAAAATGGGAGGAAGAACAGCCCCTGCCCCGTAGGCAGCTGTGAGCCTATGATTAGGTGATGCATGTGAAGAGCTCAGTAGAGTGGTGAGTGCGGAGCAGGCATCTGGGTAACCGGGTATGGCTACAGCTGTTGAGGTCGGGCCTCCAGGCATCGGGGAGACGTCATTGCTGATGCCTGTCCTTAAAGGATGCTGGCTAGGTCACCAGAGACAGCCAATTAGCATAAAGTTGTTTTCTAATGGCCTCTTAGAAAAATTATCACATTGCAGTTATTGCAGTTTACCATGCTATGGAGTTCATTTAGGAGCTTTTTTTTAATTATTATTTTTATTTTTCGAGATGGAGTCCTGCTCTGACGCCCAGGCTGGAGTGCAGTGGCACAATTTCGGCTCACTGCAACCTCCGCCTCCCGGGTGTGTGTGATTCTCCTGCCTCAGCTTCTCGAGTACCTGGGATTACAGGTGCCTGCCACCACTCCTGGCTAATTTTTGTATTTTTAGTAGAGACGGGGTTTTGACATGTTGGCCAGACTGGTCTCAAATTCCCAACCTCACGTGATCCGCCCGCCTCAGCTTCCCAAAGTGCTGGGATTACAGGTGTGAGCCACCACACCCGGCCTGTTTGGGAGCCTTTTAAGCTCTTTTTTTATTTCAAAAATGTACGTAGGCCGGGCGCGGTGGTCACGCCTATAATCCCAGTACTTTGGGAGGCCGAGACGGGTGGATCACGAGGTCAGGAGATCGAGACCATCCTGGCTAACACGGTGAAACCCCGTCTCTACTACAAATACAAAAAAAAATTACCTGGGCGTAGTGGCGGGCACCTGTAGTCCCAGCTACACGGGAGGCTGAGGCAGGAGAATGGTGTGAACCCGGGGGGCAGAGCTTGCAGTGAGCCGAGATCGCGCCACTGCACTCCAGCCTGGGCGACAGAGCAAGGCTCCATTTCAAAAAAAAAAAAATTACGTAAAATATATATACCATAAAATTTACAAACTTGGCCATTTTTAAGTGTAGAGCAGTATTAAGTACATTCACATTGTTGTACAGCTCATCTCCAGAACTCTTTTCAGGTTGCAAAACTAAAACTCTGTACTCATTAAATGGTAACTTTCCATTCTCCTCTCCTCCCACATCTGGCACCCACCATTCTACTTTCTGTCTATAAATCTGACTGCTCCAGTAGCTCATATAAGTCGAGTCATACAGTTTTTGTCCCTTTGTGACTGGTTTATTTCACTTAGCATAATGTCCTCAAGATTCCTTCATGTGGTAGTAGCATGTATCAGAATTTTCTTCCTTTTTAAGGTTGAATAATAGTCCATGTATGGATAAATCACATTTTGTTTATCCATTCATCTGTTGATGGACAGGTTGGTTGTGTCCAACTCTTAGACTTTGTGATTAATGCTGCTTTGAACATGAGTATACAAATATTTCTTTGAGTACCTGTTTAAAATTATTTGAGGCATATTCCCCAGAATCAGACTTTCTGGATCATATAGTAATTTCATGTTTAATTTTCTGAGGAACTACCATACTGTCTTCCATAGTGGCTGTACCATTTTAGATTCCCACCAGTAGTATACAAGGGTTCCTGTTCCTCCACATCCTCACCAATATTATTTTTTGTTTGTTTCTTTTTTTAATCGTAGCCATCCTAATGGGTGATACATGCTATGGTTTTTCTGAATCCCATTTTTGCAAGTGTTATCCATAACTTGCAGCTCTTCAAGTCATCATTCATTGATCTTAGCTCCATTCACTTCCCAGCATCCCAAAACAAGAGCATGAAATGTCCTCTCAAAGATATGACCATGGCTGCACCCAGCATTCCCCAAGGGCCCAATACCGTGCAGAGAAATGTACTGGACCAAGCTGGAACTGGAATCAGGGGTTTTGGAGCAGCCTCAGGCCTGACCCTCTGCAGGTCCCTGACGAGGAGCAAGTCCCTTTTCTCCCCAGAGCCTGTTCTCTGTCCCTCAAAACAGGAAGAATACCAATGCCTTAACTCCCTTACAGAGCTGGAGCCCTGGAGATAAAAAGGCTCATGGAAATTCTGCAGCAGGAGCAAAACTTTTGGGTTTGTCCAGATCTTAAAAAGCCAAAGAAGAAGAGGGGAGGGTCCCTGATTCTTAGTAATGCATGTAGGCGATTTCAGAGCTCAAGTTCATGGAAACAAATTGAATTACGGAGGAGGCAGCTCTGCCATTTGCAACCATGGATTGTCTGAAATCCTTTTAGAGGAAAATTAAAATATTTCACAGAGGGTAATAAAATGCTGGGTGTTTTGCAGGCATGACTGCTCGGCTCTCTTGGGCAAATAAGTAATTAGGCATTTTTATTTAAGTCCTCTGTGTCGTCATTTTCTTTCATTAGTAGAGGGAGACAAAATTGTTATGGAAAATACATAAAACTCTGGAAATCAACAGAAAGTTAATTATAAAATTGCAAATATATATATATGTGTGTGTGTGTGTGTGTGAGAGAGAGAGAGAGAGAAAGAGAGAGAGAGAGATAGCACACAATAACAGCATACTGCAGAGAGAGGGAAGATCTTAGAACTTATTTTCCGAAACTTCAGACATGGGAAGTTGTGTCAAATATTCCTCTGCTTCTTAGTAAAACCTATCAAAGAGCCTGGGGGTGGGGCATTTTCCAAGGCACAGGATGCCTCAGGTCAATCTGGCCATGGGAGCCGGGAAGGTGCTCTGAGCCTTGCTCCCTATCCACCGCTGCCGTACCATCCACTGAGGGATCTGCAGTTCTTCCTCACTCTACCCTCCCTCACCACATCCACTTTAAGGAGAGGGTTGATATTTCTCTGAGCTAGAAAGCATGTGCTCCAGCCTCTCCATCTTACAGATGGGGAAACTGAGGACCTCGTTTAGATTCAAAGGCTCTTTTTTATTTCCTATGCATCCCCAGGTCTCAGGACCACTGCATGTCGATGCCTGTATTCCCCCCATGTGAATCGGGTCTGCTCTTTGGGCCCGAGCCCTAGCTGCAGAAGAGGGGAGAATAGCCCAGGGATATGTCCAGTTGCTGACAGAAGGTCCACCCTGTCTCTGCACAGCCAGTCATGCTGACATCTTCCTGAGTCCACCTTCTTCCTATCCGGGCTGCTCTTTTGGGTAATATGAGGGAGACTGAGGATGAGGATGCAGAGGGCTCCTTGTGAGAGGTTCATCTGGTACTTCAGGGGGACACAGGCATGTTCATAGCTATTTCATCTTCAGAATTTCTCTAGGGTCTATCTCTGGTGTCTTTCACCACCCCTGAAGCCACCTCCACCTGAGTCACCCGTATGAATGCTATTAAGTGGCATGAGTGTATGTGCATTGGGGTTGGGGGGTGCACATGGGAGCCACCTGCAAATCTGCACTTTTGCAGCCTCCTGTGAATCCCACATCAGTGCCATATGGAGGCATCTCATCCTTACCATTAACCTGTCTTCCCTACCACTCTGGTCTGTATTAAACCATCTAGCGAACAGTTAATAAGCACCTGCTGTGTGATAAGCTTTGCACTGACCCTGAGAACCCAGAGAGAAATAGAATGCATCTTGTTTACACAGGGGAAGAAAGACCCACATGGCAGTTTTCAAAAACAAGGAGATATTTGAGCTGGTCCTTAAAGGACAAGAGGAAGTTTGCCTGGCAGGGGAGGGAGAGGGACCCATCCGGGAGGAGCAGCAGAGGTGAAGGTACAGAGGCATGAAACAGCCTGTGTTCAGGCAGCCGTGCGAGGAAGTGACAGGTGCTGGGGAGATGCAGCTGGTGTTCTGGGAGTCTCCAGGACAGGAGCTAATGGTGTTCACACGGCCCTGAGGCGGGCACAGGGCCAGCATGAAGCAGGTGCCAAAGACTGTGTGTCTAATGTGTGAAGGGGAGAGGGAAGTGAGGGAGGGACTCAAGGAAGGGATAAGTATTTGCAGCATATTCATATCATGGCATCTATAGAGCAGTTAAAAAGGAACACACTAGAGCCATAAACATGAATGAATCTCAAAAACAGAATGTTACAGCCAGGCACAGTTACAGCCAGGTATGGTGGCTTACACCTGTAATCCCAGCACTTTGAGAGGCCGAGGCAGGCGGATTACTTGAGGTCAGGAGTCTCATTAGGTTAAACTGCATGAACTTGCCCATATTTGACCATTTTTGACATTCAAAAATAGCAGTTTCCATTGGTTCAACCTGATTGAATTCACAAGGGACAGTCTGTCCATCCCGTGAAATACCACTTAGCAATCAAAAGGAACAGCTTATCAGCACATGCAGCAGCTTGCCTATATCTCAGGGGGATTCTGCTGAGCAAAGAAGCCAAGCTCCGAAAGTTACAGACTGTATGGTTCCATTTACATAGCAGGCTGGAAATGATGAAAGCATGGAAACGGGAAACAGATTAGTGGTTGCCATGGCCAGGGAGTGGGGGGAGAGAGAGATGATAGCTTTAAAAAAAGGGTAGTACAAGGACCCTTATGATGAACTGTCCTGAATCTTGACAGTGGTGATGGCCACATTAACCCACACGTGGTGCCATTGCATAGAAAATGCACATGCACACACACACACAAGCACATGTAAAGCCGGTGAAATCTCAACAAGGTCGGCTTCCATCTCCATCTCAGTTGTGGTACTTATGTTAATACTACAGTGATAACATTGGGGGAAACTGGATGAAGGGTATATGGCATCTCTCTGTATTGTTTCTTATTGCATGTGAATTACAATTATCTCAGAATTAACAGTTAAATACACACAGGGTAATGATTAATGCCAAATTTAAGACAGAAGTTGTTTCTAGGACACAGAGTGAATTATGCATATGGAAAGAGGTTTGCAGAGGGGAATCAGCTTTGTCTATAATGTTTTACTTCTTAAAAAAGAAAAATCTGAGGAAAGTGTGGCATAATGTTAAGATGCTACAAAGCTGGATGGTAGGCACATAACTTTGTTACATCATTCTCTTTCTCATGTTTGAAATAATTCATAATTTTTTAAAAAGCTGATCTTGCTTCACTCCTTTCACCCGAAGCCAGGACTGGACCTGGGATGCAGAACCCTGAGGGTGCAGGGGATGGGCCAAGGGTTCCCTGAGGGCTCAGCCCCCAGCGCAGAGACCACCTGGTAGCAGTCCCAGAGCCTCAGTGGCAGCCGGGGCAGGGGCTCCCCTGACACAGGCCCCATCAGGTGCCAGCCGCTCCTGCCTCTCTCCGCAGCCCCCAGAGAAGGAGGGCGCCCTGCCTCGGCAGGTGGGCAACAAGACGGAGTGCGGCCTGCTGGGCTTCGTGCTGGACCTGAAGCAGGACTACGAGCCCGTGCGCAGCCAGATGCCAGAGGAGAAGCTGTACAAAGTGTACACCTTCAACTCCGTGCGCAAGTCCATGAGCACTGTCATCAAGCTGCCCGACGAGAGCTTCCGCATGTACAGCAAGGGGGCTTCTGAGATCGTGCTCAAGAAGTAAGCGCTGGGCAGGGCGCCGGGGCTGAGGGCTGTGCCCTGGTGCAGGGAGCCGGGGATGTCAGGGTCATACGGCACTGGCTGCCATCCAGGCCAGGCTCAGCAGCCTGCTGGGCTAGAGTGGCCATCTAGCACCCAGAGCCACAGAGGGCCCTGCCCAAGGCCATCCAGGAAGATTCATCTTCACTTTCATGCCCCTTGGCCACTGTGTCTTCCACTATATCCTCTTAAACATTTCTATAGCCAGAGTCCTCCCCCTTCTCCTCCCTAAGCCACTGGTTCATCAGAAAGTTCTACCCGTTATCACACTTAGATCTCTCTTATTTCACTTCCTTTAGCATAGAGCCGGTTGATGGTAGCTATTTTCATTATTAGCCACACTTCTCTGACTCCAGAGGAGTGCTGGAAATAAGCCTGGTGAACTAAGCAAATCCCTTCCCCTCTCTGCCCTCAGTTTCCCCACTTGTACATTGAGAGGATTGTTCTAGCCCCCAGTGGTTCTCAACCCTGGCTACACATTGGAATCACTCTGAGGAGTATTTAAAAAAAAATGATTCCTGGATTCACCCCAGACAAATTGAACTGGAACCTCTGGGGCAAGGCTCACACATGGATATTTATTAAAGGCTCCCCCAGGCAATTCTAATGTGCAGGCAGGGTCAAGAACTACTAGCCTGGGTTTTATGTGCTTTGTAAACCACTTCAGCTGTGGGAGTGTTATTTCAGATGAATCTTGTGAGTATATAATACATCAAAGTGGGGCTCCGCTTGCTGAGTGACCTGGGCAAAAATTGCAGGAAGGACGCCTGATTTCACCCTGCCTGGGGCATGGACTAGATGGGCACTGGATGACCAGCCACAGCCAGCTGAGCATCACGAGGGTGGGGAGGTGGTCTCTGAGCCGTTCAGAAGGAGCATTCCTTGGGCTCCCCATCTCCCTTCCATCCTCCTCCAGGTGCTGCAAAATCCTTAATGGGGCAGGAGAGCCCCGTGTCTTCCGGCCCCGCGACCGGGACGAGATGGTAAAGAAGGTGATTGAGCCCATGGCTTGCGATGGGCTCCGCACTATCTGCGTGGCCTACCGCGACTTCCCCAGCAGCCCCGAGCCGGACTGGGACAATGAGAATGACATCCTCAACGAACTCACCTGCATCTGCGTGGTGGGCATCGAGGACCCCGTGCGGCCGGAGGTAGGCCCCAGGGCCAGCAAGCTCAGGGAAAGGGGATGAGGCTGGGAGGCCAGCCACCTGGGTGACCTGAAATAAGTCACTTCACCTCTTTGAGTCTCAGTTTCCATACAATGCCCATGGGGATCTCCTTCCCCTGATCCTCATAAGAGGATCGCCCATGAGAAACAGTGTAGACCACACATGGCATGGGTCAGCCTAGAAGGACACAGAACCCACAGGTTGCCAGCAGGTGTTGCTCTGCCATGGGGGCAGTCCTCGAGCTGTCCACCCAGCCACCATGAGCTCTTCCCTCTGGTCCCCCGAGGGACAAGTGTAGGGGCTGCCCTGCCTTAGAAACCTCTTGCCCTGCAGGAGCCAGGATCTCCTGTAACAAATCCACAAACATGAATTCCAGGGTCCCTACAAAGGACACGCCCAATAGCAAGGGTCATTGCACTCAGGAGAACCCGAAGTGTGGTGTCCCTGTCAGTATTTATAGTTTCTCGCAGTGCAGATGCAGTTTACCAGCCAGTTTACCCTAGCAAGCTGGCCTAGGAACACAGCGGAGAGTCTACCTTTATCAGGTTTCCAGGGGAACAGAGCTAGAACGTTAACTGCAGGTCACATTCTCAAGCAGAAGGCAAGGGGGCTGACAGGCCCACTTCACAAGGATCGAGGGAGGTGATGCCTATCAGTACACCTAGTGGGGTGCTCAGCACACAGTAGGTCCTCAGTCTCCTTCAGCTGAATCTGCACCTGGAGGGGAAGGCCAAGAACTCAGTGCTAGAGCTGCCAGGGTCAGGGGAAGATGAGATGTGTGTGGTCTGTGAGGCTGCCCAGGCTGAAGAAAGGCTGTGGGGAGCAGAGGAAGCTGTCCTGAATCTCCAAAACGCTGCATGGGCGGGCAGAGTGAGTCAGCTCACACCGCCAGGCCCCAGGGGAGCACCCCGGGCATGAGGCAGGGTGCAGGAGGGGCTTGCTTCCCCATCCTCCCAGGACTCACTCAACTGTTGGGTCCAGACCGGACGCCCTGGCCAGGCCCTGGCCGGGTCGATTGGCCTCTGCTGTAAGATTTGGTGCTGATGCTTTGAGGACCCACCTCCTCCACTCCTTAATGGACCTACCCTGACACTGTTCTTTGGGGGTCTCTGGCCATTCCCTACTCCTCTCTGAGCCTCAGCTTCCCTTTCTTTAAGGTAAAAGGGATAGATAAGATGCCCTCCAAGTTCCTGGCCCTGATGTTATAAGATTCTGCATTCCAAAAAAAAATGAAACTAGGAGGTCACAGGCATGGACTTTCACATTTTAGGCAGCAGGGAGAGGGTTCAAAGTGTGAGCTCAGACAGCAGACAGATCTGTGATCCTGAGTGCCAGCACAGCTGGCTGTGTGACGTCGAACCAGTTACATAACCTCTCTGAGCCTCATCTGCATACTGGGGATAATAATAGTATCACACACACCCCCTCTGGGATATCATGAAGGCTCAGATCATGTATCTACGAGCAACAGGCAGAGCATCTGGCACAAGATAGGTGGGCTACATATGTGGGTCCCCTTCCTTCATGCCCTCTCCAGTAGATTTCATTACCCTAGATCCAGGGACACGTAACAGCCCTAGACACACAGTCTAGCCTACCAAAGGTGTTCAATGAGTGTTTGTGGAATGAATGAGTTGGGGGTGTCATTGTGGCTTCCTCACTCCTATCAAGATCCTAAAACAGCAAAGACAATTAATGTCCCTGGAGCTTGACAGTGGAGCCCACACGTGCTTTCCTGCAAACCTCTCTCTCCATGGACAGACAGGCCATTTATCGGCCTCCCTGTGGGACACCTCCTCATTACCAGTCACTAATGGGTCCAGGCTTCACTGTGATGTGTTATCTCATTACTGAAAACTCTTCATCCTTGCACAGCACTTGAGGCTGGCCTGCCCACACCCCTGTCCTTCCCAATCCCACAACCTCCCCCTTCCCGGTCACTCCCAGAGTTCCTGGCTTCACCATCTCTGAGCCTCTGTGAAACATCCCTCTAGATGAAATGGGAAGACAGCCAGCAGGTGCCCAACTTGGTTATCTGACCAAGCTCTGACGTCCCCAGAGAGAGAAATGTATTTTATGTCATGACTCAGTAAACACACACACTTCACCAAAGCAAGAATTTCAGTCAAGGAATCCACATGGGATGCACTTAACTCATGTTGTCTCACTTCTTCTATTTATTTGTTTCTTTTTAAAAATGTTGGTCACCACCCACTAAACAAATTTCACAACTCTCACAGGGCATGACTTGAGGTTTGAGTGGCTGATCTAGTCCAAACACCTCACAGATGGCCTCAGTTTCCCCACCTGAAAACTGAGAGAATCAGACTGTCCAACAATCACAGTGAGGGACACAGTAGGGTTACAGGTGACACCACTTGCAAGCGTAAAAGCTCAGAGTTGATTCAGCATCTCTGAATGGGGCGGGATGGATGCAGGACCCAAGGAGACGGGTGGGTATGGTTTTGTTTATTTATTTGTTTGTTTTTTAGGTAGGTCATTCCTGCCCCCTCTAGCTCCTTGGTTCCCACCTCAGAGGCAACCACTATCCCCAGTTTTTAGGGGTGACCTTCAGGGAACGTGTGTGCCTATGGTGACGGTGTTTTTGTCAAGCTCCCCAGGGCTCTGTCCTCCTGGACTCATCCGTTTATACAGAATTCTTTGTCACCCTCTGTAAATCTCACAGGTGAACGCCCTTCCTGGTGCCTCCAGCCTAGGAGGCTCAGCCAGAGGGAAAGCCTCAGCCTGGACCATCTCTAGGGCCCTGCAGACACACTAAGATTCATTTTGCAACTGCAAGAAAACAGTCTCTGCCTCACTCGGTTTCCCTGGCTGTCAAGGGGTTGAATCTCCACATTGCCTTCCTCTCACGAGAAGACCAAAGGCTAGAACAGATCAAAACACCCTTGCCAAAGCACCCCACTGTCGGCCCATATAGTGGGTACATTTTCCAAGGTTGATTGAAGTCAGTGCCGATAAAGCCATCAGGAGAGCAGCGGTCTGGGATTTGCCGGGTTATCCGGGGGTGTTTGAAGCCCTCGGAGTCACAGACAACGGCTGTCACAGAAACAACAGATGTTTAAAAGCTTTTATTTAATGAAAACAGGAAGCACCCATTTCCTGGCTGCTTTTCCTCAGTGAGAAATATCTAGGATAATTTTAGCGACAGAAATCATGTTTTCCCAAACTTATTTATTTATTTTTAATTTCACAGTAATTTTATTGATGTGGGAAGTGTATTTCAACTGGATCGATGCCTCTGGGGTTTGAGTCTTAAACATCTCCGGATCCTCAGTGTCCAGAGCAGTTAGATGCTCCAGAGCTGTTTGTCCAATAAGTGAATGAGTGAGCAACAAAACTGAGTCCTGAGAGCGGCTTAAGAAAACATCCCGTTGGGTTGCAGGAATCAGGAATGGCTTCATGAATAGAGAGCATTTCACTTATAAGATGGGACAGACTTGACACATAGAGGCTAAGGGAGGGAGGGCATTCCAGGAAGAGGGGACAGCATGAGCAGGGCAAGAAGGCAGGAAGGGATGCGGAATGGCTGGGGCCTCGTGAATGCCCTGCTGCATTTATGAGAGAAAAGGGACTTGAAAAAGGTGTGCACGTGCCCATCCTGTGCGTGGGCTGTTTGTGCCCTGTCATAGAGTTCCCCCAGCCTTGCTGAAGGGTAGATACTATTGTACCCATTTTACAGATGAAGAAACCAGGGTTCATGTGAGACCCTAGAGCAAAACCCAGCCCAATCCTTTGGTCCCCAAGCCCTCTCTCCACTGCACAGAGGAAAGTATAGGGTCCGTAAAAATTAGCCTCATTTTTCTCATGAAGCCAGCTTGCTTGGAGAGGCCCAGACAATGGCTGAGTTTGGTTCTGGGAGACAGTCTTGAAAGTGAGAGTCTTTCTAAAATGCAGCACTGATCGTCTCATTCCTGGCTCAGAACTTCTCACAGTTCCCAGTGCCTGAAGGAGCATATCCCTGGTCCAGCACCTTCTGCCCCTCTCCAAATTCATGGTCTCCAGTCCCTAACCCACATCTTCTCTCAGCCTCAGCCCCTCCAGATCACCTGCAGCATGGCCCTCAGACCCGTTCATACCTCATGCCTTCTCTGCCAATGCAGAGTGGACAGTGCTCTGTGGCCAGGACTAATCTCTGTTCATCTGTGTAGCCTCAGCCCTGGCACAATGCCAGGAACCAGAGCCTCAGTTGGCAGCTCAAACATCCCCTCCTCCAGGAAGTCCTCCTTGATTTCTCCTCCCCACCCACTTTCTTCTAAAGCAACAGTGCCCTCTGTGCTCTTTCAGTAGCATGTATACTCAGCAGCACAAAACCCCCTTCTGTGTTCCCAGAGCCTTTTGTATAGGCCTGTGCCAAAGACCCTGCCTCCAAATAGAGTACAGGTCTGATGCAGGGTAATGCTCTGCTATCTGAAAAAAGAAAGGTTGTGTAAAAAAATCAGCTAGACTTGTTCCACTGTGGAGCAGTGGGCATTAGAGGGAGGGAGTGCCCTGTCATCAGGGGTGTGCAAGCAGAGGCTGACCAGCCCATCTGTTGAGGACACCTGGGAACAGATCTAGACAATGAGCAGAGGGTCAAAGTCAATGACCCAAAGCCCTTTCCAACTCTAAGACCTCCAGCATCTTTGAAACCAAGAACCGAAATTCCTCCTTTTGGGGGCAGGAGCCAGATAAGGTGTGTGTTCCCAGGAAACAGCAGCTCTTTGCTGTTCTCAGGGGCAGGTGAGAGCAGGGGGCCACAGCCCATGTTACAGCCGTCATGAGGCTATTAGTAAGTTATATAAACAGGATCTTTGACATTCCACGTCCCCACTCCCTCCAGCTCTGTAAAAATGAGGTCACGTTTGCTTACGTGATTAGCCACTGTGGCATGAGGCAGAGGCCTTGCTCACATGGCCCCCAAGCCCCAAGTGGGCACTGGAAGGCTTCTCCCCAGGCCCTGGAAATAAGCCCCAGAGGAGGCTGGTGGTCAGCTGGCCCTGCTCTAACCCTTCAACAACAGGGAGATCACTACCTGTCACCACAGAGCCGGTCTCTGAGACAACTCCAGTAGCTAGAGAGGCCTCCTTACTGGGACCCTGCCCCTCCAGGACATCTGTTCCTCACGCCACAAGACAGCCACGCTCAGAACTGTGGGTTTCCTCTTGAAGGCATCAGGGTGGAGCCCCTGAAAGAGGGCAGCCCCACAGGCTGACACTCAGGTAGGTCACTAGTGGCCAGGGTAAGGAAAGAGCGGCCAGGCAGTGCCCTCTGCACAGAGTACACAGGGAGGGTGGTGCCCTCCCCCATGGCGCCTGCCCTCCTGCCCAGAGGCAGGCTGGGCAATGACCCAGCTTGAGACGATAGTGGTGGGGGCTGAAGGAGTGGTGGGTGCTGCGGATGGGGTGGACACAGGCGAGACAGTCAAGGCCGATCCTTGTTCTTACCATTGCTGAGGGCAGAAAGGAGACCAGGGCAGGGGCTGTCCCAGTCAGGCTTGGCCCCACTTTCTAACTGTTTGTACTAGTTTCTAGGGCTGCTGTAACAAAGTCACACAAACTGAGTGGCTCAATAGCAGTTTGTTGTCTCACAGTCCTGGAGGCTGGACGTCTGTTTGAGACCAAAGTGTCAGTAGGGCTGGCTCTTTCCAATGACGGTAGGGAGGAGCTGTCTCCGCCTCTCTCTCAGCTTCCAGTGGCTTGCCGGCCACCTTTGGCCTCCTTGGAGTGTAGAAGCAGCACCCCAATTTCTGCATGGCATCTCCTTTGCATATCTTTGTGTCCAAATTTCCTCTTTATAAGGACACCATTCCTGTTGGATTAGGACTTACCGTGATGTGCTCATTTTAGCTGGATTTACCGCTATAATGACCCTATCTCTAAGCAAGGTCACATACACAGGTACTGGGGCTTAGGGCTCCAGTCTGTCTTTTAGGGGGAATATGACTCAATCTATAGGTTCCAACTCCCTCAGCGGTGGCTTGGCAGGTGGATGCTGGAGTGCGCTCCTGGTCACTGTGAGGTGTGCAGGGAGGGAACGTCAGACTGAGTCCTTCCAGGCTGGAGATTCTAACAGGCTGTGGTCTTTCCAAACAACTGGATTTTCTGCCCTTGACATGTTCTCTCCCACTGAAAGACGTTCTGCAGCAAATATTATTTTATTATTTGTCATTGCCCTCGGGTAAGAATCACTCGTTCCATTGATTTCTGTTGTGTATAAAGGGCTGCCCCAGCTCCAGGCTGATTTCCGTGGGGGAAACCCTTAGCTCTGCTCAGGGCTGGCTGCTGGGGTGGGGCGGGGCTGGGAAGCCTTGTGCCTTCTGATTGGCTGGCTCTGATCTGGCCTGATTGTCCCAGATATCGTCTGTCATTACAGTCAGAGAGGGCAGAACTATCCTTATTATTGCAGAGAAATGGTATATTTTACATGAAGCGTAATCATTTATACATATTCTAAACCCGTGTCACATTCTGTAAGTAAAATGCTCCCAAATGCAAATATCCCCCCAAGAAACTGAAAATACACAAATGGATTTGTCAAGTTTGCAGGAACTGTGTATGTGGGTGAGACAAGGACAAGTTCACCTGGCCAAGCTTACCTGGGGCCAGATCTGAGGAGGTGTTCGTGGAAGTCTTTCCAAAGTCCTTGCCCAGGTCAAGACAGCCAGTGGTTCTGTCTCAGGATGGACTGTCATGGTCAATAGGTGGTAGCCACCTGGGACTCTGTGATGAGAACCACATCAGGGTTTAATCAAAGGATGTGTGATCGATTAACAATGCCTGCCATCGGCACAGGAAGGGAGGCTGTGGCCCATGTGCCATGTGTGCCATCAGTATCTCATAGTCATCTAGTCCCCTTTCAGTAGAGCTGCCTGTGAGAAGGGCTCCTCTGGAATCCACGAAGGCAGGGGGGATCTGCCTGAGGTGGTGCCCTCCCCCATGGCCCCTGCCCTCCTGCCCAGGTCCCAGAAGCCATCCGCAAGTGCCAGCGGGCAGGCATCACGGTCCGCATGGTCACTGGTGACAATATCAACACGGCTCGGGCCATCGCCATCAAGTGTGGCATCATCCATCCTGGGGAGGACTTTCTGTGCCTCGAGGGCAAGGAGTTCAACAGAAGGATCCGCAACGAGAAGGGGGAGGTGCGTGTCCCAGCGTAAAGCATCCTCCGGGGAACGTGCTTAGATGGGGGCTGGGAGGTAGGGTGCTGCATGATTGTACAGAAGCCAGCCAGTGTGCTGCTAAGAGCCCAGTGACTCTGGGCATGTCCCCTCCCTTCTCCAGGCCTCAGTTTGTCTCCCCAACCCCACCGACCCGCCCCCTTCCCCATCCCTCTCCAGATTGAGCAGGAGCGAATTGACAAGATCTGGCCAAAGCTGCGGGTGCTGGCTCGCTCCTCCCCCACGGACAAGCATACCCTGGTTAAAGGTAAGACTTGGGCGGGCACGGGCGATCCTGAAGCCCAGCACCAGGCCGGAAACTGGGCCCTCCTCTCCTGGCACTTGCAGCTTCTTCCCAGAAGGGAAGGGCCCCTCGCCCCCGACTCTCCACACCTGGGTACAGCCTTATGTCGCCCCCTTTTCAGTCCTGGGAGCCTGCAAGGGGCCAGAAGGAGATGGGACTAAGTCTTCTCTCTGGGCCTCCAACTCCCCTAGGAAACAATGGACCTGGGCCTGTGTGGGGTCCCAAACTCCCGGCTCAGGGCTGAATGGGGCCCACAGACGTGTTCTATGTGGCCGGTACAGCGCCTTTTTAAATGATGAATTTGAAAGACTGCTCAGACCCTGCTCTCTCACCTTTGACACAGTCCTTACTGCTGCTTGTGGTCCGACACTTAGCCTACTTCACTTGTTCTCAGTCTGGTCTCAGAGCTTTTAGTCTCTTGGTCTGTCTGGTCCCTGAGGCAACCAACCAACATTTGTGACCAGGACCCCAGGGATGCGCTGTCTTGGGAATAGCCACCTGAGGGATGAGACCAAAAGCCAAAGTCTTGCTCCTCCCTCCAAAGGGAGGGTGCACCACTTGCTGAGCCTAGGTGGCCGGGTGCTGGGCACTCTTTATTTTTATTTTATTTTATTTGAGACAGGGTCTCCCTCTGTCACCCAGGCTAGAGTGCAGTGGTGCAATCATAGCTCACTGCAACCTCAAACACCTAGGCTCAAGCAATCCTCCTGTCTCAGCCTCCCAAGTAGCTAGGACCACAGGCATGTGTCAACACGCCTGGATAATTTTTTTTAATTCTTTGTAGAGACAGAGTCTCCCTATATTGCCCAGGCTAGTCTCGAACTCCTGGCCTCAAGCAGTCCTCCTGCCTTAGCATCCCAAAGTGCTGGGATTACAGGCAGGAGCCACTATACCCAGCCAACTGGGTATTTTTAGAGTCACACGGTCCTGGCTTTGCCACTGACCTGCTCTGTGGCCTTTGGCAAATAGCACTCTGGGACTCTGTTTCCTCATTTGTAAAATGGCTATGGGAGCAGGTGTCCACCGGAGATCACCCTAGAACATCTTAGATTCCTCTTTCAAAGGTGCTGCCCAAGGACATTAATGGAAGCAGATCTGGCCTGGGGAGAGAACCCCAGAACCACAAGGGAGCAGAAGGCCCCCAGCCCATCCTTACTCTTATTCATTCACTCATTCTCTCCATAACTGTTTACTGAGGTCCTGCTAGGTGCCAGCCCTGCTCAGGGCAGGCATGGTCCTGCCCACGTGGAATTCCTGGGCCAGGTTGCATGCAGCAGCATTGAATAAGTGGTCCCTGCATAGAGCGAAAGGCTACACTGCTGGCAGGGGTGCTCTCGGCCCGACACTGGCCTCAAACTTGGATTAGGGAGGCTTTAGGTCACAGGCCATGGAAGGTGGGATGGGCTCCAGGGTTGGTAGGGCCTGTGCTTGAGGCAAGGCAGGGAACTGCTCTGCAAAGGGCTAGAGGCAGAAAATCCCCAGGTGCCTTCAAGGATCTGGGCCAGGACCTTGGGACGGGAGAGGGAAGCTACAGGAGACTGGAGCAGGTGGGAGGGCAGCAGATCCTGCAGGGCCACCAATGCCCACTTGAGTACCCTGCCGTGGCCTGCACCATGTCACCAGGCTCGGGAACATGGGAGCGTTTAGAGAGTGGAAGCATCCTTTTAGAAAACTTACCCTGCAGTGCAGACCATGGCCTGGCAGTCCCACAGGATTGTCCCGCAGGATTGTCCCACTGAAGAGCTGTCACCTGCCCACAGTGGTGACACCTCAGGTGGAGCTGCCAGGTGCGGGTCTGAGAAAGTCTGGGTGGTGGAGGGGTCTGGGCTGGGTGGTGGTTTGCATGTCATGGAGGGATGAGGAGCAGGAGTGTCTGGGATCCCATCAGTCTATACCTGTTGGAGAAGAGCATTGGACATCGAGCCAGGACGGAGAGCAGGCCTGAGACAGAGTCCTGGGTGGCACATGTGGGTGGGGAGAGAGGAGCCACAGAAGCCAAGAGCTGCCTGAGTGATGGTGAGGCTGAGAACCTACCAGAGGAGGCCAAGGGGAGGAGGCTAGAGGGGCAGGAGGATGGCCAGCGGGGAGTGGTGCCAGGAAGACAAGGAAGGAGGCCTGTGGAGGAGGAAGGTGTGGCCCATGGTGGGAATAATTGCTGAGAGGTCTGCGGGGACAGAACAGAAATGTGGCCTTAGGAGGCAGCCACAGGAAGGCCCCTGGTGACTGCACACAGTCAGGCCACCCCAGGACTGGAGGAGGGGAAGGGGTCTGGGGAAAGGTTTCCTCCCAGCTTTCCGCACAGCTCGAGCTATGCAAAGGTCCACGCCACCTGGGAGCCACAGGGCAGAAATTTGACCCCTCCCTGCCTTGGAGGGGCCCTCAGACTGACTGAGGGAACCATGGAAACTCAGGCCCAATGTCCCAAGGGGACAAGCTTGGAGAGGCTGAGTCCAGGACGGTGGAACTGAGGGCTCACTGCCAGCTGGGTGGGAGCAGCCCAGGACGATTCCCAGAACACAAGGCACTGCAGCTGGGCCTGGAAGAGGGTAGAGCTGCAAGGAGCAGGTGGGGGCACAGTGCCCCAAGTCATGGACCTCAGCCCCTCATTCCACAGGCTGCCGCCGTCTGCTAGGCACAGAACAGAGAGATGCGCAAGGATGGAGCAGCGCACAGAGTTACAGGGATCTGATTAAGGGTGGGCAGGGATCTTCAGAGGGTCAGAAAGGCTTCCTGGAAAAGGCAGCATCTGAGCCAAAAATACAGTACAGGTGGGTGACAGGAGTACCTCCAGCCAAGGGAACAGCCTGCGCAGAGACGGGCCAGCGAGGGCTAGCTCTGTGGGACTGCAAGCACAGACTGGGGGTGGCCAGGCAATGAGAGAAGGGAAGAGGTCAGGGTGCGGGTGAGGCCTGGTCACAGAGGACTTCATAAGTGGAGCTAAGAACATGGATGTTATCGTGAGGCCAAGGGGGAAAGCGGAAGAATGACGTTCCGGGGATGGGTGGGGGACGGAACTGTTCAGACGTGGGTTTTAGAGAGATCCTGGTGTTGCTGTGGGGAAGCAGGTTGGAGGGGCAGCCCAGAGTCAGTGAGAGGAAATCCAGTGATGCTGGTGGCAGAGGGTGGAGACAGAGAGGAAAGGAAGGGTTTCAGTGGGATTTTGGAGCCAGAATTGGCAGGCCTTGGTGATGCATTCAATGTGCAGAATGAGAGAGAGACACATGGATGCTGACACCCAAATTCCTGTCCTGCCCATGGACATCCCTGCTTGCAAGCCCAATGAATGAGGAGTCCCACAAACTCCACAGGTCCCCACCGATGACATCCTTCACCCACCCTCTTCCACTGGCCCCAGCTCAGCGACTGGGGCCACATGTCATTTGTTCATTCTGTTACTTGTTGAACGTTTTATTGAAGATGAATGTCTGGAGAGAGGTCAGGGCCAGAATGGTGGGACAGAGGTCATTGGCAAATGGCAAAGCCAAGGACTCCTCAGCAAGCCTGGACTCCCCAGGGAGAAGGTTGCTGGCTAGTGGTGTCGGGAGGAACAGATGGTGGGGTCCTGCTGAAACCCTGGGAGCCCTGCAGAGGCAGAGGGGGCCCTGAGCACAGTTAGAGGATACGATGTTTCTGGTTAGGGTGGGTGCCAATGTGGCCACGGGTTGCAGAGAGCAAAGACAGGGCTGGAGAGGTGAGCAGGGCCCAGGCCACAGGGGGCCCCAAGCCAGCACCAGCCCAATAAGGAGCCCAGCATGACCTGCTGGCAGCTATAGGCCAACCTGCAGCTGAGAAGAGCCTGGATGGAGGGGGCGACTGGACAGGGACCAGAGAGGAAGTCATGCCCAGCCAGGCCCCTCCTGAGGACAAGGGCTGGCCCAGACTGCCTCCCACCTGAGTGGCCCAGGGCCTGAGCACACTCCCGCCTCCACAGGCATCATCGACAGCACACACACTGAGCAGCGGCAGGTGGTGGCCGTGACGGGGGACGGGACCAACGACGGGCCTGCACTCAAGAAGGCTGACGTGGGCTTTGCCATGGTAGGAGCAGCCCGCAGAGGGCCTGGGGTGGTGGGGGCTGGGGAGATGGGACTACACAGCCTTGGACTGGC
The DNA here is from genome assembly GCF_008728515.1 of Papio anubis. NCBI lineage: Eukaryota > Metazoa > Chordata > Mammalia > Primates > Cercopithecidae > Papio > Papio anubis. The sequence continues at coordinate 54,374,945 of NC_044977.1, forward strand.
TTTTCAGGAGCCCCAGCTCACACTTGGCCCACTCGCCATCCACCGTGGGTGCCCACCGTTCTTGAGACTCAGCCTGACCCCGAGGTCTTCCTGGAAGGGCGTAGGATGCTCCTTGCTCTGGGGGAGCTGTGCGAAGGGGGACACTTACAGGCTGAGGAGGAAGAGAACAGAGCGGGAGAAGGGGCCAGGGTGAGGCTTCCTGAGGGTGAAGGGAGCTGGGTCTGTGAGGAGCGTGAAGAGTGGGGTGTCCCTGTGTGGTCTGGCTGTGCTGGGCCCACTGGGTGTATGTACTAGGGAGTTGTGTAGGACTGAGGATGTGGATGGGGTGAGGATGGTGATGCTAGAAGTGGTCACCTCCCCTGGCCACCCCACCCAGCCTCCTGTCCCTGTCCCCACAGGGCATCGCAGGCACTGATGTGGCCAAGGAGGCCTCAGACATCATCCTGACAGACGACAACTTCAGCAGCATCGTCAAGGCAGTGATGTGGGGCCGCAATGTCTATGACAGCATCTCCAAGTTCTTGCAGTTCCAGCTCACAGTTAACGTGGTGGCTGTGATTGTGGCGTTCACGGGGGCCTGCATCACGCAGGTGGGTCCTCAGGAGGCCATACCAAAGCCTGGGGGAGGGCGGAGACCCCCCCAGAGGCTCGGGGGCCTTAGGGTACTCCAGTTTGTCCCTGTCACAACAGCCAGGGATGAGGCACCCATCGATGGAGCGCCTGCTGGGAGCCAGGAACTGCATCACAGAGCTCAGTTGCAGGCACTGGCCCCAGGGGAGTCAAGGACATGAGGCTCAGAGAGGTGGCGTGACTTGTTCAAGGTCACACAGCAAATGGGAGCTGTCAGCCTCACAGCCTGGCCCTCACTGCAGGAAGCGGGAGAGGGATTCCTCAAGAGAAGGCAGGGCCCTTGGCCACCATGAGGGCAGAGGGAGGCAGGGAAGGGCGGGCCAAGGCCCGAGGGGATCAGGCAGCCAGGTGAGGACAAAGAGCCAGTAGGGGCCCCGGGGCCCTGACTCTGAACTGGAGTGTGGAGTGCCTTAGGAGGTGCTGGGTGGGAACAGCTGGAGGGAGTCGGGGGTCTCGCTCACTGGGAAGGTCACAGAGGAGTCTGGCCAGATACCACGACTGGGTCTGAAGCAGCCCTATGCACTGAGCCTGGCAGGCAGGCCCCGGATGTCTGCAGACACCGCTTCTTCATCGCAGCTCCATGAGGCGGGAACTGTGATGATCCCCGTTTTACAGAGGCAGAAACTGAGGCTTAGAGGATGGACTGGCCAAGGACCTGCCATTGTTCTTGCAGTCTCCTGATACGCCCCACAGGGACTGACCAGCCTAGCCGGAGAGGCAAGAATGGGTCTCCTTTAGCCCCAGGGGATCCCCAAGGCCCAACCCTCCCAGTAGCCACCTGGGCAGACAAGCCCATGCCCACAGGAGCCCCCAGAGGCCCAGAGTGCAGCACTGCCCCAACAGCTGTGTGGCACTGGAACACTGCTCCCCTCTGTTGCTTCCTGCGCTAGGGGAATATAGGTGGCAACTCTGGCTACCCCAGCCCTGAGAATCAGAGCCTTGGAAGGGTGGCTGGGGGCTTCCTTTTGCTCAGAAGGGCCCTCTTTCCTGGTCTATGGATGAGATGCTCCCTCTAGTGGCAGCTTGAGGGACACTCCCATGGCAGCAGCAACTTGGAGACCAGAAGGTCTTGGTGCCAGATAGGGAAACTGAGGTTCTGAGACGACTATCAATTTGCTTGAGGTCTTTGTTTGAGTTGGTGGCAAGGCCATGCAGCATTGATAGGAAGACGGGCACGCCTGACCCCGAGGTATATGGAATCGGAGAAAGCCCAGGGGTGGGGAGGACAGGGGCACGGGGAGTGAGGCTGAGGCAGGGAGGAGGTGGGAGAGAAGGCCAGGAGCAGGGGCTGTAATGAAACCTGGGAGGTGATGAGTGGAAGGGATGCAGGTATATGGGGCTTGGGAGAAGACAGAAGTGGGAAGAGCATCCGGTTTGGGCTGTTGAGCTTACAGGGTCTAGGGGCTTCCTGGAGGAGGTATTCCACAGGCCATGGATGTAGCTAAAGCCACAGGAAGAGGAGAAGAATGGGGCTGAGGCAGGAACACAGATTTAAAAGGAGGGGAGGATGACGACCAGGAGAGTGGGGTCAGGATTGCAAGTGGGAGGCAGTGGCCAAGTGCAGGGGCGAGGTCAGTGACATGAGAGTTGCCGAGAAGAGGTCCTGCAACTCGTGGCACAGAAGGTGCTGGTGACATGGGAGGAGGGCATTCTGGGAGCGTGGAGGGGCCAAAGTTTGGCTGCTGTGGAGAAGATACATGGGCGTGTGAGAAAGGATGGGGACAGCAGACCCAGCTCCTCTCAGCCAAAGAGACAGGTCCGAAAGGGTCCTTCCCAGAACCTGGACAGTGGTGACCTACAAGTGGTGAGGTCCTTGACAAGTTTAGTTGCTTCTGCTATTCCTCATTTGCCAACATTTCCTACCTTGAAATGTATTAATTTTTGAGTCATAGATACACACAATAATTTTTTAAGGTAAGGTGGGATAAGAGGGGAGAAGAAATTGGGGGTTGGGGAATGGGCTCTGTTTGTAGGATAGGAGAGCCCGAGGGGGAGGAGGCAGTGGGGGGAGGAGGTAGGAACCCATGCTGGAGGCAGTGGGAATGGTCTTGGCCTCAGCCAGGAGAGACCCCCCTCCTTGGGGGCTGGAGGGGAGAGGGGAAGATGGTGAGATGCTGCTGAATTTACCAGAAGGCAGGGAGCTGGTGGCCATTGGGCCTGGGGGGACTCACTTATCTCCTGGCGGGGAAGATGGGGCTGAGGTGGGTGGGTCTGCACTGATCTCCAGAGAGGGCATCAGAGAACGGCTCCATGCCTGCTGGGGAGCGAAGGGGTAGGTCGGCCTCCAGCCTCCAGCAGGAGCCTGCGGACAATACACCACGAACCCACCCAGCACTTCACAGGGGCAGGTGGGCACACAGGTGACAGCCCTCTCCTGCCTGTCCCCAGGACTCCCCTCTGAAAGCCGTGCAGATGCTCTGGGTGAACCTCATCATGGACACGTTTGCCTCGCTGGCACTGGCCACCGAGCCGCCCACGGAGACCCTGCTGCTGAGGAAGCCGTACGGCCGCAACAAGCCGCTCATCTCCAGGACCATGATGAAGAACATCCTGGGCCATGCCGTCTACCAGCTCGCCCTCATCTTCACCCTGCTCTTCGTTGGTGAGCGCCTCGCCCACCCACACCTCTCCCAGGCGGGGTCATCACCTTCCTGGTGCACCACGGCTGTCACTCAGCATTCTCGAGTCACAACCCCCTCCTGTTTTGCTAATGGGGAAATTGAGGCTCAGGGAGGTCAAGTAAGTTGCCCAAGGCCACACCAGCGAGTCTTGGAAGAGGGCCTGGCCCTGTCCCAGCTCTGGCTAACCCCAAAGCCATCAGTGGCTTTCTCCACTGGTGACAGCTCCTGGCACTAAGTACAGACTGTGCAAGGCCCTGTCCAGGTGCTGAAGCACTGCATGGCAGCCCCAGAGGCGCCTGAGACTGGGAGGGGAGTGACTCACCCCTTCTCTGACCCATTCCAGCACCTTATCCTGGCCTGGTGGAAGGGACCCTCAGCAAGGCTTCCTGGGGAAGGGCACACACGCTCACACCACCACCGATTCTCACTTGCTTCCACTTGGGCTGCGTGTTTGGGTCTTCCACTCAGTGAGGCAAGCACATTTGCCTCCACCCCACATTACAAATGAGGGCACCAAGGCTCAGAGCGGTGAGGTGACTTGCCCAAGGGCACACAGCCAGTCTGAGGAAGAGTCTGGGCACAGAACCAGGTCTGGTTGGGCCAAAACTGACCTGGTTTCCACAGATGCTTCGGAGGCAATCCCAGCAAAGCCTACCCCCAGGTCACAGATGGGGAAACAAAGGCCCAGAGAGGGGTAGGATCTGACCCACAGTCCCACATGGAATCAGGGCCAGTGCTGTCCTTACAGGAGCCTCCTGGAGCTGGCCTTTCACTCGTCCTCAAAGTCCAGAGTATGATGGAGGTGGGCACGGATCCATTCCTCAAAGGCAGTTGCCTTTTATAAATTTTGAAAGTAGTGGCCGGGCGCGGTGGCTCAAGCCCGTAATCCCAGCACTTTGGGAGGCCAAGACGGGCGGATCACGAGATTAGGAGATCAAGACCATCCTGGCTAACATGGTGAAACCCCGTCTCTACTAAAAAATACAAAAAACTAGCCGGGCGAGGTGGCGGATGCCTGTGGTCCCAGCTACTCGGGAGGCTGAGGCAGGAGAATGGCGTAAACCCGGGAGGCGGAGCTTGCAGTGAGCTGAGATCCGGCCACTGCACTCCAGCCTGGGTGACCAGAGCGAGACTCCGTCTCAAAAAAAGAAAAAAGAAAAAAAAAAAAAAAAGAAAGTAGTGTGTTGTCAGGACACATTTTACTGTTGTAAAACCTATCACGAAAAAGCTTAGAGGAAGCCACAAATATGCAGAATTAGAAGAGATGCAGAGGAGGTGGAGGGGTTGGAGAGGAGAGGAGAGGAGAGCGGGGGTCCTGGTCGGCTTGCTGGCTTGGTCATTTGAGCAGCACCTACCCTGGGTAGTCTTGGGACATCTCACACCCAGAAAACTCCACAAGCCACCTGGCACCACTTTACTCGCTGTGCAAAAGGACACAGGACTTGGCCAGGTGCGGTGGCTCACGCCTGTAATCCCAGCACTTTGGGAGGCCGAGGCGGGTGGATCACTTGAGGTCAGGAATTCGAGACCAGCCTGGCCAACATGGAGAAACCCCATCTCTACTAAAACTACAAAAATTAACCAGGCGTGGTGATATGCACCTGTAATCCCAGCTATACTTGGGAGGCTGAAGCAAGAGAATCACTTGAACCCAGGAGGCGGATGTTGCAGTGAGCCGAGATGACGCCACTGTCCTCCAGCCTGGGCAACAACGAGACTCCATCTCAAAAACATAACAAAACAAAAATGATACAGGACTGCATCAGACGCCCCATCAGCAGCGTCTACACAGCAGTGCCCTGCCATGTGACAGCTCAGGTGTTAGAATGAAGCCACATGGGAGGGTCCGGAGCCAGCCTGGCCCAGAAGCCCTGGGCTCCATATAGGAATTGGCATCTCTAGTAACAGCCCCATGAGTCTGTAGAGGTCTCAGCAAGGGACATGCTCGGGTATGAGAAGCAGCACTCTCGGGGCAGCGCAAAGCCTCCCGCAGGTATCCTGTCCTCGCAGTCCAGAATGAGTTTGCCAGTCTGGGGTCACTTTTTAGAAGCCATGTCGCCCACCTTTAACACAGCTGGCCATCCACCTTTATCAGGTTTCCACAGAAAACGTGGAAGACAGTTCTCCAAGGCCTTTCTCCCCCAGAGAGAGGGCTTTGCTGACCCTTCACTCCTACTCTCTGACTTGCCAACAGCACAGCCACCTGGCCCCCCAGCATCCAAGCATGCCTCTGTGTCTTGGGGATTCACCTCACCGCTCAGAAGAGGCCCCCACGAAAGACCGGGCATCTCCCCTCTGATTCCCCCACCGCTGCCTTCAGCCCAGCCCCACCCTCTCACTTGGCAGGCGAGAAGATGTTCCAGATTGACAGTGGGAGGAACGCGCCCCTGCACTCGCCACCCTCAGAGCACTACACCATCATCTTCAACACCTTCGTCATGATGCAGCTCTTCAACGAGATCAACGCCCGCAAGATCCACGGCGAGCGCAACGTCTTTGACGGCATCTTCCGGAACCCCATCTTCTGCACCATTGTGCTGGGCACCTTTGCCATCCAGGTAGTGAGGCCCCCACCCTAACCAGGCCTGGGTGGACAGCAAGCAGCCGGACCCCAGCCCTCTGTGCTGGCCCCTGATGGCCTCTCTCTTTCTCTGCTCCCCTCTAACCTCCAGATAGTGATCGTGCAGTTTGGAGGGAAGCCATTCAGCTGCTCTCCACTGCAGCTGGACCAGTGGATGTGGTGCATATTCATTGGGTTAGGAGAGCTCGTTTGGGGCCAGGTAAGTTCCTGGTAGGTCGCAGGAGGTGCCTTTTAGCAGGGCAAGGGAGACAGCACTGGATGGAGAATCCAGGACCCCTAGGAACCGGCTGCCAGACCCCTGGCAAGCCCCTCCCTGTCGCTGGACATCTAAGCAAGGGGCCTTGTCCCAGGTCCCATACTGGTCCTCTGGGTACTACTGCTCTGATTTTTGCCTTATATCTATCTACCACTGCTTCTGTTGTTTACATAATATTTTCTCTCAATCACATCAGTTTTTTTAACTTAAATTTGTTTTTAAAGGCAATGTCATATTACTAAGAACTGGAAAATCAGTATCACTTGTCATAAATGGAAGCTAACAAAAACATTAATGTAATGAGAATGACATTATGAAACTCCAGCTAGAAGCCATGGCCTGCCAGGGGTTCAAGGCTGGAGCACCTTCTTAGGAAGGGAGATGAATCAATGGTCTGCCAGCGCTGGTGGCCAGCTGGCGTCAATCAGGGTCCTGTAGAGCACTCAGAGGGAACGCAAACAGGACACACTCTGCCACACTGCAGTGCTACTCAGTGCTGTGCCTGTGGCCGTCTGAGAGCTGCCCCAGCTTCAGGGCTCCTTGGGCTGGATGCTTTTTAGGGGCCCTTCCAGCTTTGACCCCAGAATATTCTCCCGCCAGTTCCTTTTTCTACGTTTGCCTGAGTTCCAGACCCTGTCACAGCTCTGACAGCATGCAGCTCAAAGGCTCCTGACCCAGGACACAGGCTTGGGAGGAGTGCCCAGAACCAATGCAGGGCCTAAGGGGCTTTATTCCCAAGGTGCTCACACATCCAGGCAGTGGGACCCGATGGGTGGGAGACATTGTTCTTGCCTTCAAGCTGTCTGCAGGCTAGAGTGAGAAGCTACAGGGGCAAAAATTAACTCAGAAAGAATAAGATACAGAGAAGTTTAGTTTCATCCAAAAGGGCTTCCTGTAACCTTTGGGGCTGCTTTGGAGAGTGATAAACCAGGTGTGACTGAGCAACTCCATTCCCTGGGCACCCTGGGGGCCAGGCCATCTTTATCCCACTGGGGCCCACACCCTACGGGAGGCTCTTCGGGGCTGGGCCCAGTATCTGAGGGAAGGATTCAGAGGACTAAGGTTAATGCCAGTGGTCAGTGCTGACTTTACACTCCCACGGGCCAGCCCCCTGCAGGACTGCAGTTCGACCCGCCACCGTGCCCTGTTCTCATCCCTACAGGAGATGGAAGGGACCTCTGGCATCTGCCACCTCAGCTTTCCTGTAAGGCCTGCGTCTGGGTCCTCAGCCCCATAGACAAGCCCTTTGGGGAAGATTAGGAATGAAGGCATAGCTCTTTCCAACTCCTAGAGGCCAAGATTGTCCACTATATACCCTGACTCTGAATGAGTGAATTAAAAAGCAAATTGCACTCCAGCCTGGGCAACAAGAGTGAAACTCTGTCTCAAAAAAAAAAAAAAAGGAAATTGTCAAAGACTGGGCTGAGGAACAGGTGAGGTGGGTAAAGGAGTGGATTGATCACATGCCTGGGTGAGTCGGTAGGAGGAGGGAGGTAGAGGAGCGGGTGTCAGGGAAAGAAGGCCACCGGGAAGGACAGCCCCCCCATTCTGACAGCCGGGGTCCCTTGCAGGTCATCGCCACCATCCCGACCAGCAGACTCAAGTTCCTCAAGGAGGCAGGCAGGCTCACGCAGAAGGAGGAGATCCCGGAGGAGGAGCTCAACGAGGACGTGGAGGAGATCGACCATGCAGAGCGGGAGCTGCGGCGGGGCCAGATCCTGTGGTTCCGAGGCCTGAATCGGATCCAGACGCAGGTACAGGAGGCTCTTGGGGGCTGGGCCCAGGCCTGGCCGGGGCGGGCCAGGGGATGGAGGTGAGTGTGCTTGTGCTGCCCCCCAGGGCCCAGCTCTGGTGCTGAGGGAGGGTGGCTACAGAGAGGTCCCGGCCAGCTCTCACCAGCCACTTGCACACCCACGTTGCACACACACTCCCGTGGCTGCTAAGGAACAGCGTGGCCTCCTCAGGGAGGTCCCATTGTGCCCTCTCAGGGCAGCAAGGGGAAGCGGTAGGGGTCATACCCACCATGGTCTCCAGGGGGATTTCCCTGAGAGGGTGGGGAAGGGTGGCTCTGAGGGCAGAGGTGAGTGAGGGGACTGTCGTTCGGCTGGGGGCAGCCACCCAGAGGGACCGTGTGAAGGCTGGACAGAAGCTGCAGGCCAGGTCGCCCAGGGTCCCCCAGGGCCTGGTGATCAGGGGGTCCGCCACCTCCACGGGGGCTTCAGTTGCTCTCCCCAGCTTCCCCTAGGGGGTGGAGAGGCTGTGGAGAGCAAAGGTCAGTCATCCCCAAGTACACACAGACACACAAGCACACACCAAGCACACCAGGGGAGCACAGGTGCACGGTGTAGCCAGCCAGAAGCAGGTTTCTTCCCCAGAGCAGAGAGAGCATGGCCGCCATGTGGCACACGACACACCTGCGCCCTCCCCACCCCCCCCACACACACACCACATGCTCTCACATGGGCCCTTATGCCTGGAGCAGCTGTTGTAGCTCACAAGTGCTGTCACAGCCCTGCGAGGGGAGAGTCAGGAGGGACTCTGTGGGTCTCTTGCCCAGACCATCCGGGGAGCTGGAGTGGGAGCTCCTCCATGCCCCAGCATACTTGGGTGAAGTGCTGTGTAGAGGCACCCACCTGGCCACCATCCTGCCAGCTGTGGCCCAGCACCTCATTTCCATCCGATGTAGCAGATAGCTCACCTGGGTCACCTCCCACCCCTCGGTACCCTGTCCCAAACCTCACCTCATGTGACCTTCACAGCCCTGGGGTGTAGATGTGACTCCCCCAGTTTTAGAGGTTACCGAGGTCCAGGAGATGGCCCTTTCTACCAAGCTGGCACAGCTGGGGTGGGGACTGGAAGCAGGTTTCAGACCCAGAGCTGCCTGACACGGGCCTGGGCTCACCTCCCCTGATTAGGACCCTGGCAGCCAGCCCTCCCAGCCTGCCCCCACCTCCTGGGAGGTCCAGGACAACTCAGTGAATATGGCCCTGGTGCTGTCACTGCCCTGGCGGCAGAGCCATGCAGGGGTCTCCAAATTATGGGAGGAAGCAAGGACTGTGGTTTCTTGAGTGGGCAGGAGCGTCTGTCTTGCCTGCCTCTTGTGGGTCAGGTGCTTTGCCACTTACAGATAACCCTGCCGGGCAGGTGGCATTAACCCTTCTTAAGAACAAGAAACTCAACTCAGAGAGGTGGCTTGCCCAAGGTCACCTAGCTAGTAAGTGACAGAGCTGGAATTTAGACCAAGCTCTGTTCACCTCAGGGCCCCCACCACACCCTCCACCTCCACGCCTGTATCTGAGGGAGGCTGAACACTGCTCTCTTCCCTCCAGATGCCATGTTTAATCACTGCCTCCCCCACCGGCCTCACCCAGCCCACTGGCCCCTGAGCCACTAGCACAGGACAAAGGCCAGACCCCCTGTGTCCTCCCGGGGACCCTGGGGCCTGCAGGTGGGCCCAGAGCTGAGCAGACATCTTTCAGAGCCTTGGAGTGTGTCTGGTATTTTTGTTTTGATTTAAGTGACATTGTCGTTGTTGCCGTGGCTGCGGCTGTTCTTGTGATGTTGCGCCTGTCAGTCATGTAGCTGTTGTGTTCGTTCTTCTCGCAACTTGTCTCGTTCTCTCCTCCGTTGCAGATTGAAGTAGTCAATACTTTCAAGAGCGGGGCCTCCTTTCAGGGGGCCCTGCGGAGACAGTCCTCGGTCACCAGCCAGAGCCAGGATGTAGCCAATCTCTCTAGCCCTAGTCGCGTGTCGTTGTCCAATGCTCTTTCCTCTCCGACCAGCCTTCCTCCTGCTGCAGCCGGGCGTGAGTGTGACTCCTTACTGCCTCCGGCTGGCACTGCCCACGCCAGCTCCCAGGCGGGCAGGGGCTGGGGCACCAGAGGACATGGGGGGCAGCTGGTCACGATCAGGCCCAGGGGGCTGAAGGGTCACAGCCACCGAAGAGGGTCCCATTGGTCAGGAGAGTGTAACCAGTCATGCAGTGGCAGTCACTCAGTGGACCAGGGTCAGTCAGAGGGTCGTTAGGGTCCCAAGTGGCCAAAAGGTCTGGTTCAGTCAAGGGATCAGCAATGGTCAAGAGGACATCAGTGACCAAATGGTCCCAATCCACCACAGGGTCCCGGCAGCCAGAGGGAGACAGACATGGAGGTGACACAGAGTGTCCCACTGGCCCAGGGTCATATGTGGTCAGCAAAAGCCTGGACCACCAAGGCAAGGGTTAGAGTTAGACAGGAGGTCCCAGTCTTGCAGTCAAAGTCAGCAGAAGGGTCACCGTGGGTCAAGGGAAGCAAGCCCCTCAGGGTCACAGTCAGTCACGTTAGGATCCAACCAGGAGAGGGTCACATCATCCAGGCTTTCCCAGTTGGTCAGGGGACACCCACAGCAATGAGGGTCATGATCAAGGGGGATGGTTGAGCCAAGAGGTCACTGCAGGTCAGAGGTCATAGTCAGCCAGGGGTCCCAGGCCACCTAGGAGCTCACAGCCTGGAGGCTGCACCCCAGCAGTTCAGAGTCTCTGCCCGCTTCCTGTCACTCCTCCCCTTGCACTTCTGACAGTATCAGCTGCCCTGCAGACAGCCTTCCCTGTGGCTGAGCTTAGAGCTTGCTGAAGTTCTAAGCCCTTCCTGGAAAAGACAAGGTCCCTGGCCCATTCAGCTTGACCCCTGGTAGAAAATGGTGGGTCGAGCCTCATGTCTTACCTGGGTGCCAGCAGGCCCAGAGGGACCTGATCTACCCTTGGGCATCCTGCCCTCCTTTATCTGAGGGATAGCCTGAGACTGTGGCCCCTCCTTCATCTCCCTCCTGCCAAGCTCATCTCCTCATGCCACCACTTCTGATCTAGAGCACTCACCGCTGGCTTTGTTTAGCTCTTTCCCGGACCCATGGCTTCGGGCCCCATAGGGAAAAGCCTGTCTTTCCTCCCACCGCCCTGCTTCGCTTCCAGCCAGGCCCTTCTGATCTGCAGGGGAGCCCCTGGCTCTGGTCTTCTCCAGTTGACACAGTGTCCGTCTTAGCCTCCAGCTTCTGTATGAGAAGTAGACTCCAGCTCATCTCTTGAAACTCTATAAAGGGCCTGTACCCCCATCCAAAACCAGAACACCCACAACACACCCCCCTGCAGCAGCGGAAACCCTGTGTGCTGGTGGGAGCGCCTCCCTCAGTGCCTCCAGTGGAGGCGCAGGCCACAGAAAGCCTGTTGATGGCAAATGTCCATGACCTATAGCGGCAGGACAGAAGCAGAAAGCAGGGAAGGAGCCCCTCAGTGCTCATTCGTCAGCACAGAAATGCAGTGCTGGGGAGGCCCAGGGAGCCAAGATGAAATGGAGATGCATTTCAGCAGATGGTGGCTGAGTCACATTTCCATGAGATACCATCACTAGGCAGTCACCGCCAGGATTTCTAGGGGAAGGCAACACTGGTCCCATCCTCCTCCCCTTTAGACCAGAGAGCTCTCACCTTTGCAGCAGCCTAGCCAGCTGACCTCCCAGCTCCTTTCTGCACCAGCTCAGCTCTGGCCTTGCTCAGCACCCCCACCTATCCTGAGGTGCGGTGACCAAGTGTCCTGTCAGGGAGACCTACATGGGGAAGAATCCGCTTCTTCCCTTCTGCCACCCCTCCTGGTGACTCCTGCGGCCCTCTGGCTGGGGCTGCCTGCCAGGAGTCTGGCTTCTGGGTGAAAGCCCAGTTCTTCGTCCATCCCAGTTCAGCCTCTTTCTTGAAGGGCAGCACTTCACCCTGGCCACAACAGAGCACACCTGACATTGCTGGGCACCCGCACCACCTTTGGAAGTCTTCCCTGAATTAGCCCCTCATCTTAGCCTTCACAGTCTAGAAGCTAGAACTGTCCTCTCAAACCTCAGCCACTTCTTTCTAAGCTTTTCTTCTGCATCATTTGTAAAGCCATTCAATAGAGCCAGTCTGGGAACAACACTTCTTTGCAGAAGTACCCCCTTCTTCATTTCTGCAGAAATGCTTAGACAGGAATGTGTCTAAACTGACCTCCTTCCAGGCCACATCAGTCCCCTGTAGCCCGTGGTTACCCCAACTTTGGAACAGTCTTGGAAAAGAAGCCCAGGCAGAGGCTCAGCCAAAGCCAACTTGACAGTCCTTGCCCTGACCCCTCATTCTCTCAGGGGACCCAGCGGGGCTGGCCAGGACCTCCTGACCCTGCTCCCCATCTTGCCTCTCCCCTCTTCACACCTCCCAGAGAATCTTGCATTCCCCCTCTGTGACAGAATCCAGCCTGTAATTCTGGGTCCCTCCTGAGACCCTTCCTGAGCCTATGGTCTTAAAAATAGCCTGACCAAACCCCTGCCTGAGGGCACTGGTTCCCAGACAGGATCACAGCCTCTGCGGTTTCAGCACACACATTTGGACAACACAGCCTCATGCCTCCTTTGCTTGAGTAGTGTCTACAACAGTGCTGCCTCCTCTGGTCTCCAAGGACTCTGAGGACCCTCTAGATACCAGCCAAGGTCCCTGCAGAAGTCAGTATGCTTTCCTCCCACAGGGAGGTTTAAACAGGTGGCCAGGAAGTGAGAGAAGGGCCCCAATTTGATGGGATGAGGAAGTGGGCTGCCCTACTACCCCACAACTCCTTCACCCCCACCACACCCCACCAGCCTTCTGAGGGGAAATCTGCTTCCTGGGGATTCCCCAGCGGAGGAGGCTGCTCATGTGCCTGCTGAGGCAAAAACACCTGCAGCCAGTATGCCCTGGAAGGAATCAATCCACTGTCCCCTGGGTTATGAAGAGTTGACCACAAAGGCCTGGGACAGGGCCTGACTTCTGACCTGGGACACTGGAGTGAGGAAAGCCCCTGAACACATCACAGGCCCTCCCCTCCCCACAGCACCACCGCAAGATGAAGGCCTCAGCAGACAGACGCACGTGGTAAGCCTGACCGCAGTCACGAGGCACATGGCGTGAGGACGCTCGGGAGGGAATGAATTGGTGCACTCTTCTGACTTACTCAAAAACGAGCTTGTTTTTACCCTGGAAACTTAATGGCACACGCCTAGTGCCTTATAGCTGAGCCCCACTCAACATTTCCAGGGCAGTTCCCCACTCCCTTTACTTCAAAGATGCCTCACCACTGAATTGTGGGAGGGGAGGACCTGCCAATACATCCATTTCGCAGAGAAAGACACTGATGAGGCCAGGATCACACAGCAAGGGCGTGGCAAGAGGTCAGACTCTGGAGTCCCTCATTCTTCCCACTACTTATACCACTTCCCAGGAGGCCCACAGACCTGGAGCCACAGAGGCTGAACTTCCATTCCGGAACCAGTGCCCATGCCCATAGCCTCATATTCGTGAAAAGGAGTCAGTCCTCCAGGGAAGGCCAGAGAAGCTGTTTCTCAGCTTGAACTTCTACCAGCATGGCCAGGACTGGTGAGGAGGGCACCTTCCCACTGGTGATCAAGGACCAGATTAGCATCCCACACTTCGATCCAAGGCAAAGCTGCACAGCCTCTCTTTCTCATTGCCTCAAATTCCTAACTCATCTCAAACCATCTTTGTACTCAGTAAGTCTGTAGCAAGCTCCATGTTTATCAATGGAAGTCCTGCTCCTTCAAACCACCCAAGCCAAGAGCCAGCCCCATAAGCCAGGTCCCAGCCACATTCTGGACGCCGTACCTTGCTGGACAGATAGGGCACTTCCTGCTTCCACTTCCCCTGCAGATTCCTGGTTCTGAAGACTCCTAGGGCAAGGAGTTTGCACTGTTAAGGGGAGAAATAAAGACAATGAAAAGGGAAGAAAGCTGGACTTCTCATTAGTGTTTTGGTAACTAATTTAGTGCAACCTTGGGTTGGCGAGAAAATGGCTTGCTTTGTGGGGGGGACCCTAGACCTCTCCGCTGTCTGAATATTCCATGTGTTTGTTTCCCTAGAGGGCTAGAGAACCCTGGACACAGAGTTCAGCAAGAGAGAGTGAAATTAAAAGAGGTTGTGAGTCTTTAACCTTGAGCCTGAAATGAATGTGAATCAGTCCCAGACTCTTGGCTTCCTTGAAGCCGGGTAAACATTCGAGTATGTCGAACCCATCTCAGACCAGGGCCTGTGCGTTTCCTCAGAGCCCTCTGACAACAGGCGTGGGTCTCCCTGCTCCCTTTGTGCTGACGAAACCAAAACATCTGAAATCCTGCTCACTGGGTCCCTTCCTCTCCTTCCCCTCACCCCCACACCCAAATGCAGCTTATGCCAAAAAAAAAAAAAAAAAAAATCCTACCTTTAGGGTAGGCAGGGAGGGGAGATGGAAGAGCTTTTTTTCCCCATAGTTTTTTCCATTTCAGCCTCGGAGAGAACCGAAGTGGAGACTTGAGATGGCCGTGGCGGGGTGTCCCAAAAAGTCTTGTCCCCACAGTCTTGTCCAGAGCAGTTCATTTTTTCTGTTGTCTCCATGCCAGGGGGAGGGCGGAGGGGCCTCATCTCATTGTGTGTCATCCCCTCTGCGTTGTCAGTCACATAACAGGGTCCTGCCACCATCCCCCCGCCCCACACAGACACTAGGTGTTCCAGTCAGCATCTGAATTGCACTTCAGCCTCAGAACACACAGCACCAAGCTAGGCAGCTACAGCCGTGACGCTATTCCCACTCTACAAATAAGAAAGCTGAGGCCAGCAGTGCCTTCTTTGTTTTCAATTAATCAAGGTGTAACAGCTCACTTACCAGGAGATCAGAATATGAACCATCTCTGCAGAGCCACAAAGAGGGACTCCAGGGGGAAAGAGCTCAGCAGCCACAGTGGCCGTGATGGAGCACCAGCACGAAGGCCGTGTCTGGCTGGCTCTTGCTTGGCACTTGTTGCCTCTTATTTAAAGCACGATTCCAGCCAGTGGGGTACCCTGGAGTCCCAGCTCACAGTATGCAAGGTGAAAGGACAGAGGTGCTTTTCAGAAAACAGAAAAGTCAGCACTAACTAGTAAGCGATGGCTGACAGCAAGGGAGAAAAAACAAGCCAATCCATGGGGTCTTACCTAAGACCAAGAAGGATAATTGACAAACCTTATGTTAAATTATTCTCTGTAGCACTCTAAATTAGAAGTCAGAGGAGCATATGACATGCTTTAGAAAGAATTCCCTCTGCAACAGTAAAACAAACCTTCAGCGATGACACTTAAAATCATCAACCACTGTCACCTAGAAACTCCACTTCCATGGAAGAGGGCTTTCCCCACCAGGGTTCCACAAAGGAGCTACCCCTGGGTTCCTCTGAGAGCTCAAGTCCTGGGACTTCAAGGGCCTCCCCACGACCGTCTCGTCCAGTCCCCTGCCTCCCCGCAGGCCTGTGGTGTAGGGCAGCCACTGCTCTGCAGGTGGGTGCCACTTGGCCTGCACACAGCAGCCGACTAAGGCTCTGTTCTGGAGGCGCCAATGCCACCTTGTTTTCTCCACCTCTGACTCCACTCCGAGTTGGGGCTGGGACGAGAGGAGGAGGCACCTTTGTCCCAAGTCCCATCAGACTCTTGAGATGACAGGCACTACTGCCTCTCCCAGGAGTCCAGAGAAGGGACACCTCTCTTCCAAGTGAGGGTCCTGTCCCTCTGTACCCTGTGAGGCAGGACAGAGGACAACCAGAGAGCTAGTGTGGCTTGTCCACAGTCAAGGCACCAGATGTGGCAGAGCCAGGACGCAAGTTGGGTCCTTCTGCCTTCAAGTCCAGTGCTCTTTCCACTAGCCTTGAAGACTCAATGACCAGCCTCCTCCCATGCTTCAGTGGAGGAAACTGAGGCCCCAGGATGTGTGGTTCACAACTGAGACAGAAAATGAAAGAACTTGCTGTTTTGTGACTCAGTTGCACACACCCCAGAATCCCACTGGGGCTGGGTTTGGCCATCTGATTCCAGCTTCGTTTTTTGGTTTTGTGTTTTCAAAGCACAAATAAACAAACAAAATCCCCCAGGAAATAAGAGACCCCCAAAGTAAGCTCCAATGACTGGCTGGCCAGGGCTTTGAGTCTATACTCGAGTGTTTACCTCCCAAATGCATGAAGGAAAGAAACGCTGGGTACAAACGACCTCCGTTCACATTGTCCAGGCTTCCAAGTGTAGCCATGTGTCTGTCTGTGTGCCGTGTGGCTCCCGACCCCGCGTGGCATGCAGCCCGCCCCCGAATGTCATCTGTCCGCCAGCTCCCGTGTGCTTTCTGGCTGCCTCTGCTCTGCACCTGAGAAAGCCCTGGGTTGGCTTTGGTTTGCTTTGCTGCCTTTGATTTGATGTTCCCGTTCTGTTTGGCCCTCATGTGTCTCTCTCATCCCAGCTCATCCAACCGTCTCTCCTTTCTGTTCCTTTTCTGTTGGTGACACATAACCTGTTCCATGTTGTATGGTTTCTTAACTGTGTGTGGTTTTTCTAAGATGAATTTTTTTTTAATAGCCTCTCCTCTTTCCTACTTGATTCCCACCTGGTCCTCCTCCCCGTCTGCATGGTTGAACCTCTGCTTTAAAGTGAACAAGGCTCAGTCTCTCACTAGGTGTGGGTGCCCGCAGGAGTCGACTGTGCTTCCTTTAACCACTGTTTCCCATCATCTCTTTGATGGTGCTTGGTGATTTCTCCTGTCCTAACACTAGTTTCTACCAAAACCAAAGCAATTTTTAAAAACCAGCTCAAGGATGCCTATAACCTGAGCCCCCTTTTTCACTCTCCCCCATCCTGTCAATGCTAATAACACCCAGCGACTGTGGATTCCAGCCACCTGCTTTGCCCTAACCCTTCTCCCACCCGCCCCTCCTGTGAGCCCCCCGAGCCTGGCTGTGGTCCCCGGGCGGTGCTCCTGACCCCTGTGCTTCCCTTGCAGATCCGCGTCGTGAAGGCGTTCCGTAGCTCTCTCTATGAAGGTTTAGAAAAGCCTGAATCTCGAACCTCCATCCATAACTTCATGGCTCATCCTGAATTCCGGATCGAAGATTCCCAGCCCCACATCCCCCTCATTGACGACACCGACCTGGAAGAAGATGCCGCGCTCAAGCAGAACTCGAGCCCACCGTCATCGCTCAACAAGAACAACAGCGCCATTGACAGTGGGATCAACCTGACGACCGACACAAGCAAATCAGCTACCTCTTCAAGTCCAGGGAGCCCCATCCACAGCCTGGAGACGTCGCTTTAGCTGAGGACCCTGTCGCCTGCCCGCCCACCCTCATGGACCCCGCTGCCACCCACCTTCTGGGCACCCATCCATCCAGGCACCCAACTCACCCAAGCAGCAACGAGCAACAATCGGAAACCAAATACTGGAGAGAAAACCAACGTTTCCACCAACAGACCCTTTCTCTGGCTGCGATGCTGTTTGAACTCTTTTTCACTTTGAGGCAAGGGGCGGGATCTCCACTGGGGGCTTACGGGAGTGAGCAGTTTTCCCAAAACAAGCCCTTCCTGGCTCCCACCCAGACATGGACCAGCCATGCACCCGCCCAGCCACCACATCCCCCGCATGAATGTACTGTACACTTTCAATCCTCCCCTTGTTTGGTTTTTGGGGGTTGGGGAGGGGTTTTTTTGTTTGTTTGTTTTCTTAGGCGGGAACTGCAAACAGACTCTTTTCTGAGACTATTTATCCAATCCACTGGTCTGTGAGTTTTTGAAATGCTTGCGCAGCATGGTCTCAGTTGTATAGATTAATTTAATAACTTTTTGAAATTGCAGAGCTTAACTCGCCTAGTAGATTTGCACCAATGGAACCGAAGAACTTCATAGACACTCACAAGGTTATATCCATTTCTTTGTATCTATATCAACGTATACTTCTCCGAGACTGTATACGTCCATATAGATAGGTAGATATATATATATATATAAATATATATACATGGATATATAAAGTTTCTTTGCCGGCATGTTGCCTTGTTTCTGCTTAAATTGCTCTATTTTAACTTATTTATGTCCTAAAAGAAGAATGTAATTTGTTTACAAACCTGTAGATAATGTCTTTGGCTATTTGTATGGTTTAAGAACACTGGTGGCTGAGATGCTATAAAAACAGCTCGGCCCAACAGACACTTCCCCTGGGTTGCATCCTTGATGTTTTATGATAGCCATGCTCTGATTTTTGCCTGCTATTTCCGTTCAATAATGTCACTACCGTGAGAGGCTCAGGCAGAAGCCAAATGCTACCGAGTTGCCATCCTGAGAGGTTTAACAACATGCTCCGTAGACGAAGGGAGAGGAGGAGAGAAGGCTTCCTGGGTTTGCAACACTAGCGGCCATCCGGCCCAAGGATGCCAGGATCTGCAAAGCACTGCTCGAAGACTTTTCTCTCAATGAAACTCGCTTGAGTTTACTAAGAGCATTTCAAAAATAGGTTCTCTTTGGCACTGTCTGTACAGAGATTGAGGTAGTGTTGAAATATTATAAATGGTAATGTGTTGATTTTTTTTTTTAGTTAGTAACTTACAGGTTTATTTCCTTATTAATGGCAGCGTCCGAGCTGTTGGCATATTGGATGAGGATCAGTATGGCTTGCTGCTTTTATTTTTATTTTTGAAGAAGAATAGCCTTTTTCTCTGCACTATTTAGATCCGAATGAACCTTATGATGTGTATATTGAGATGTATTCAGTGTGATTTTAAACCAAATTGTCTTCCTGTAGTCACAATATATACTGTAGCCTTTTAACAGCAAGTCTTGCTTTCCCAAACAGAAAGCCATTCTGAAACCCTACAGTATCACAGGTGAGAAAAGGTGGTTATTTTTCCCCAAGACAACAGCACTAGTAATCCCACTTGATAAGAGCTTATTTAACTGTGTGTCAGCCTCTTGACTGCTAAGCACTTTGTGGGGCTCAGCGTTTTTCATAAAAGAACTTTTGTATTTAATACAAAGTTTGCTTTGAGACTTTTCAGCATATGATCTTTTTCCATAAACTTGTACAGTGCAAAAGACATTTTGAATACCATGATCGATGATGTCCCATGCTTCGAGGAAAACCAAACACTTTCCGCCTCTCTTGCAAAATCCATTCCTCATGCTGACCCTCCTCATGGTGGCTGTGTCAGCCCAGCCCCTTCCCTTCTCCAGGCCCAGAGAACTCTTCCACAAACAAGATGAGAGCCACTCGGGAAAAGAGCCATAGTCAGCTGGGAGGGCCTACATTTGGATGGCTGTGGAAAAACTTGAGGGTTTGGGGTTCAAAGTCAGTCCATCCCACCTGGCAAAATCTTCCTGGAAGGAGGTCCTTCAAGAGCGCACCAGCTGAATGTCATGAAGAAGTATCTCTGAATGTATCCAGCAGAGGAAACTGCACACCCAAAGGGGTGACCAGCCCTCAGATGTGCTTATTGGATTCCAGTACAAATGCCACCAAAGCCAGCCCACTGCTCTCCTACAAGGAAGGAAAGACCTGCACGTGTAAAACATGGGGCAGCCTTGGAACATGGTGTTTTTTGGAGTTTCCTTTCTCACAGTTTTCCATCTCCCCACTTCTTTGATCAGTCATGTGTCTGTGACCTCATTCCATGACATCAGGATAGCTGTGTTTGCATGCCATGCTCCATGTTCATTTGGAGCCAGGAGAGGTTCTCAGTGGAGCCTGGCTTAGGGAACAGGGAGCGATGGAAGAATGCCAACATTAGCGTTGGTCGTCTCTTGTCAGGAATGAAGGATGCTTGCACACATGCACCCCCTCTCACACTTGCACACACATACACACACGAAATGGTTGGTTTGTCAAAACTCACTGTAGTACATAAAGCTTGCACTCTGCGTCCTATATCTAGCAGCATGGGGTACGTTTGGCAGTTCACCCCATTAGGGGGTAAATAATTTATGACCATTCATCTGTTTTTATGAATTTTTTTATCTAGACAATAATTGTAAATAAAGAACTCACCATCTCTGTTCATTTAATACTATGCAATGGTTATGCTTTCAATTGCTGGCTCTTCTGACTCGCGCAGTGTGGTTCTGAAATGTCTGTGGTTTAAAAAAAAAAAGGCAAAAAACAACATCAAACAGAACATAGTAAATATATCTGTAATGTATACTTTTTTCTAGTTTGGGACTGCATCATCCATATAGCTTCTTTTCTGCCCTCTAGACGAGGGCTCCAGGAGAAGTTGACAGATTCGGTTCTGAGAGCTAAGCTCACCAACTTGTCTCCCCCTCAACAGATGAGGGAAGGGCAGGGAGCCTCTTCAGTGACTCCTGGCACTGCAGAATCACTCATCTTTGGAGGTGAGCAGGGAGAGCTCTGAGGAGTTTCCTCCTTGCAACTCAGGCGGAGATTTCTTTAACTCAGGAGCAGCCTCCATTGCTCCCGCCAACCCCTCACCATGGCCCCTTGTCCCCTTGTCCCAACCATAGCACAGAGATGACAAGAGGGAGGCGGTCCTATTTCTGAGACTGGACCAATTAAAATGACTGCACTGGCTCAAGGACTCTGAACCTGTCTTGTCCTGGGTCCCCCAGTTATTGGAAGCCACTCTTTTCCCCAACCATGTTGAAATGCCACCTTTACCACACACTGATGTCTTATATAGACTTGGATCCATTTCTGGAACTTCTCTTCCCTTACCTGGGTGGCTCATCTGGCACCAGCCATACAATTTTAACTATTCAATTTCTAATGTCAATTTCTAATGTCTTATTATGTGGTGGGATGAGTCCCTTCACTCTTCTTTTACAAAATTTCCTAGTTATTCTCTCACATCTATTCTTCCACATAAACTTTAAATTATGCTCAGTCTTCCCCTGTCCCATTCCCACCCCAAATCCTGGGCCCTGTCATTCCCTGTGCCATCATCTTCCCCCCGTTGTAATTACTGTCCACTCAGGGCTGTGAAATTGAGTATGTTCTCTAAAGAGGGACAAAAAGGGCATCCTGATCTTGAGGGAAGCCTTCTGTTCCTCCCATCATTTCACCTGCCCCCTAAGCCCAGGAGTTGTCATGAGAGGCCACCAGGCCCCCACTCAATCCCAGCTTGGGAACCAAAGTCACCCACCTTAGTTGTGTTAGGGTGGACCCGTCAACTATCCCTGGTCCAGATGAGAAAGAGGAGTCTCTCCCAGGCCTGCAGCTGGGAAATAATGTGTGGCCCAGTTGTCTGCACTTCTAATTCTCATCATGGAGAAACCTTTATTCCTGTCTCCCTTTCCTGAACTGATTTTTTGTTGTTTTTGTTTCATTTTGTTTTGGGGGGATCGTTTCTTGCTCTTTAATTGGGAGTCTCCAGCACCTTTGGGATGCAGGCAGTTCTTGCCCAGGCCTTCTTGGAACCCTCACTTCCCTAGCCCACTCTTGCGCTACCTACAGGAGGCTGCCAACCTGGTGCACTCTGACAAGCCTCCCACCCAAATCTCTCTCCTGCCATTGTGTCCAAAATCCCGCCATTAGAGGATCTTGTAGGGAGGAGAGTTTCTTGAAGGCTTTTAGGCCTTCCAGAGTCAGGACGGAAGTCAGACAACAGCAGGAAGTCCCCAAGCCTTTTCAAAGTTCCAAACCAAGCTCTCCTGATTTTAATGTAGAGATCATACCAACCCAGGTGGGGAGGAGGGTCCCCAGCCCCAGGTAGCAGCCATCACCCCCTCCACTGAAAACGATGTTGGAGGCTGCTTTGGGACTGCCCTTCTCAGCCCCCTGAGTCTGTTTTGTAATGCCTGTGGTGCTCTCCCTCCCTGACCTTTCCTCTCGGGGGTCACCACACTTTGCTAACTCTTGTGTGCACATATTTTATAATAGAGTAGCGAGGGAATGGTGCCGCCTCCAGCTTCCATAAGCTGCCCGGGCTCTGGGGTCTCTGGGACAATCGGGACTGGCAAGTGACTGTGCTCTTATTGTACACTCTTTATTTCTCTGTATCTTTGGCTTGTGCTCTTTGTAATTAATGGGATTTGTCTGCCTTTTCAACACTATACTGAGCAATAACAATAAATGCACACGTGGAAATGCAGACACGGTACACATCACAAGGCCTTTTTCTGAAGGACAGCTGGGTCCCCGCCATTTGTGGAGTTGAACTCAGGGGGAAACAGAATCCCTGGGAGGGAAATGCCCTTTGCCCAAGGGCCCACAGCTCAACGGGCAGTCTCTCTACTTCCACTAGGTCACACCTTTTGAATACCCACCATTTGAGGGAGACAGGCTTACCCTGCCATGAGCCATTAACCTATGAGGAATAGTTGACCATCTCATAGAAGAAGCCTGGGGAACAGGGCCTCAGGAGGAAGAGGAGGAGGTTTGGGGACAAGGGGCCGGGGGCCAAAAATCAGGGAAAGTTAGCCTGATTTGGGGTCTGGATTAACCAGAGGGAGGAGATGGGGAATACAGACACAGGATATAGGTGGCACCCCCTACTGGGGAGAGGAGTAAGGCAGAGGGAAGCCTGGCACCCGAGGAGTCTGGACTTCACAAACCTCTGCTGAACATTGGCAGAGAAAGAGAATATGCCCAGACCAAGAAGCAATCCCTAAGGTTGGCCCAAGGGTTGAGAGTTACACACACACACAAACACACACTCTCACACACTCACAATCACAGCTCTTCCTAGGTTGAACTGATCCCCAAATCAAGTGCCATAGGCCCATCCAACTTCCAAACGCAGTTTCATATCCAAGGGTCCATTTAATCCCAATATCAACCTTCAGAGGAGGTATTAGTATAATTCTCACTCAAAAGAGCAGGAGACAGCAGCTCAAAGAGGTGAAGAGCATGCCCACCGGGTAAGCAGGAGATCCAGCACTGACACCTAGCAGTCTTGATGCCAGCCTCTGCACTCTAAACCTCCATATTATAGTGCCTTATGGGCCAAATACCTTACAGCAGATACCTTAATGAATAAGATATAGTTCTGTTGCTTGTCACAAATCCCCAATCTCTTCAACATCAGTGTCTACACAAGGAAATTATTTTAATCACAGTTATGCCTCATGCATTATATTTATCTAATATGCCCTTGTCCTCATTTTCCACTCAAAGAAAGTGAGGCTCAGAGAAACGTGACTTGACCTTATCACCTAGAAAGTCAGTGGTGCAGCTATAGATCCAAGGCAGAGCCTGTTCCTTGAAGAACAGAAGATCTGGCCGGGCGCAGTGGCTCACACCTGTAATCCCAGCACTTTGAGAGGCCGAGGCGGGTAGATGAACAGAGGTCAGGAGTTTGAGACCAGCCTGGCCAACATGGTGAAAACCCATCTCTACTAAAAATACAAAAATTAGCTGGGCATGGTGGCACATGCCTGTAATCCCAGCTATTCAGGAGATTGAGGCAGGAGAATTGCTTGAACCCAAGAGGTAGAGGTTACAGTGAGCCAAGGTCACACCACTGGACTCCAGCCTGGGCAACAGAGCTAGAGTCCATCTCAAAAAAAAAAAAAAAAGGAGATCCAGGAGATCCCCCCAAACCTGCCTTTGTTCCCTGCTCTACCCTAACCACCACCCCCTCACACCCCTGCAACAATTT
Organism: Papio anubis; assembly: GCF_008728515.1. Classification (NCBI taxonomy): domain Eukaryota; kingdom Metazoa; phylum Chordata; class Mammalia; order Primates; family Cercopithecidae; genus Papio; species Papio anubis. Next base: position 54,398,432 of record NC_044977.1, read on the forward strand.
CTCCACTAGAGGGCAATAAAAAATCTTGAAAGCTGCAGTGGGGTAGAAGAGTTGCCCAGAGGCCTGGCCCTTAGTTCTAATACCCTACTCCTCTGGCCTCCTCTCCAAAGCTCCTTGACAGTCTGGGTCTATCACACTCTCCGAGCCTTAACATCTTCCTTCAAGCAGTGACCATCTCCAGCTAGGGTCCTTACTCCCAGTTTCAGCACAGGAAACTGAAGGACTGTGACTTACCCAAGGGGAGTCAAGGCCTACCCCAGCTCACCTGCCTCCTTAATATCACAAGGGCCCCAGGGTTAGACCATATGTGGCTGAGGGGGAGGGGGGCCCAGGCTCTGTCCTCCAGTGTGGCATTCTCACTGCGCTTATGGGGAACCTTCAGCTGCCCTACCTTGGGAAGCCAGAGACCTGGGGTCAGGGATGCTGGGAATTAGGTCTAGGGCTCTAGCTGCAGGAGCCTGGCTGAGATCCTTCATTGCTCATGGGGAATCTCCCTGATGGGACTTACTCAGGACCCGGGGGGATCGGTTTGGAAGGGGCAGTCCTATATAGGGGTTAGGGATGGCAGGGTGAGAGGTCCCAGCCTCTGGTGAGGGGCATTCCCTGGCCTCCTCTGCCCTGGTCCCAGTCCTTGGGTCCTGATGGGGGGACTACAACAAGGAAGCACTAGGACAGTCTACTTACTCCCAAGACATCACTCATCCTACAACATTCATCATAAGGCCAGTCTCACCCAGAGCTGCAGAGAGGCGGGTGAAGCTATAGGTAGGTAGGTAGGTAGGTAGGTAGATAGATAGATAGGTAGGTAGATAGATAGATTTTTTTTTTTTTTTTTAACAAGAGTCTCGCTCTGTCGCCCAGCCTGGAGTGCAATGGTGCAGTCATGGCTCACTGCAACCTCCGCCTCCCGGGTTCCAGCGATTCTCCTGCCTCAGCCTCCCGAGTAGCTGGGACTACAGGCGCGCGCCACCATGCCCGGCTAATTTTTGTATTTTTAGTAGAGACGGGATTTCACCATGTTGGTCAGGCTGGTCTCGAACTCCTGACCTCAGGTGATCCGCCCCCAGCTCGGCCTCCCAAAGTTCTGGGATTACAGGCATGAGCCACCGCGCCCGGCCGATAGTTATATTAATCCTTCCTTTCGTTTATGGATCTCAGGAAAAGGGCAGACTTGGTCGGGAGAGTAGACCCACCAGAGCTTCAGATTCCAAAGCCCCCCTGGTCAGGGTCACTGCGGCAACCAGAGCCTCAGCCCTCTGGTCTCGGCGTCACTGGAGGATAGGGGCTGGGCCTCGGGAAGGCGGGGCGCGCCCTTTGGAAGGCGCGGAACTGTTGTGAGAGCCGAGCGCGTTGCTGCCCGGAGGCTCCTACGCCACGGCCCGGCAGCTTGAGGGCCGGGCGCCGGAAGTGAGCTATTCCGAGGCGCCGCCGGGAGCTGCCACGTCCGAGACCCGGAGCAGCCACCGCCACAATCATGGTGAGTGTTGGGACTGAGGAGGCCGAGCAGGGTGAAGGCCACGGTCGCAGCCCTCACGGGTTCCTCGGCCGTGCTGAGTCCCAAATCCTAAGCTCCCCTCCACCGCTTAGAGATCTGGGGAGCTCTGGCCCCGTCCTTGCGGACCATTCCGAGGGGAGTCCAGAGGTGAAGCCAAGGAACGTCCCTGACTCTGCGGGGCGCGCCGCTGCCGCGTCTCCTGCCAGCCTCCTTCCTTCTCTTCCAACAATTGAATACAAAACGAGAAACAGCAGAGGAGCTACTCTATACCGAGCCCTCAGCATTGTTCGTAATCTCAGCCTGCTAACATGCTTGTGAAGAAGGTGCCATTCTTCTCAACACTTTACAGATGAGGACACTTGAGGTTCGGAGACGTGGAGCCTCTTGCACAGCTGCTTAAGTGGTAGAGCCGAGATTTGAACCCTTCTAACCATTCCTTTCTGCCGCCTACTACATCCCCTAGCAGAGATGATTAAACAGTTGCTCGGGATAGGGCCCCCAGGTAGGATGGGCACCTCGGGAAACGTGAAGATGGCCTGAACGACCCTCCGAAGGCAGGGGCTCAGGGTTTTTTAAGTCTCTGTGGCATCTGCAGTGTACATTCACTCCACACTTACTCCTTGAGTGAATGAATGACTGAACGAGAACTAAAGAATGGAAGTATCCGGGCTGAGCCTGGCATATCTAGTACATGCATTCTTTTAGAAACATGGGTGTGCCTCAGCAGCAGGTTTGAGGGAACCTGCAGGAACCTAGAAATCAGAACACTGTGTTCTTGCTCTGCAGAGGGTTAGGTGTAAATCACTCACCTCTGGCTCTTCCACTGCAGGTTAGAGTTGAGGCTCTTATGCTCTGACATTGAGCTCATCCTAAATGAATTTTTAACTCATTATCTGATTTCAAAGAGGTGAATTATTTTGAGTACAGGTGTTAACAGGGACCAGATAACACCAGGTCCCTGGGAAGAAGTACTCTAAGAAGTTAGTTCTCTCTCTCCCCCCCCACTCCCCTCTCCCTCTCCCTTTCTCTCCCTCTCCCCCTTCCCCCCCTTCCTGCCTCCTCCCTCCCTCCTTCCCTCCTTTTCTCTCCCCCTCCCTCTTCCCTCCCCCCCCCCCGCCTTCTCTCTCTCTGTCTCATTCAGAAGCATGGTTCATCAACCGTGACTGGTGGGTGAGAGTGGTTAGAATTAAATGCTGATTATTTCTAAGGTCCTTTGGTAACCCGGCTGAAACTACTTCTCAGTAAACTTTCTTCCTGAACCTACTTATCCTCAGCTTTACAGAACTCAGTGTAACAACTGCTTATTTACATTTTAGACAGGCAGCCTGGTGGAGTGAAGTTTTGTGGACTGAGAGTCTCTTTTCCCAGTTCTGCCTTTAACTAGCTCTGTGACTTTGGCAAGTGCTTTCTCTTCTCTGGGCTTCTTCAGTTCCTTAGTCTGTTGTAGGTCTCTGATTGACTCTGCCCTTGGTACCCTGCCCTCCCCGCCTTCCCGTGCACTTTGTAACCTATACAGCTTGGCACATGGAGGAAACTCCTTATTGTCCTTACTTGCCTTTGCAGACTTCGGGGACCTGTTTTTTAGAGAGTCTAGAATTTGATGAGAGAACCTGTGCTTACTTGGTGTGTACCTCTTGAACTGCTTTGCAGCCATCCTCTTCCAGTGTCTGCCTTTCTGAAAACACAAGTCAAACTTTATACCTACAGGGCTTGTGCTGGAAAAGATGAAATGGGGAAAATGGTAAGAAATGTCTGTTCCACAATGAAACTTCTTTTAAGTCCTCTTTTCTGTCCCAAGAATTTAAGAGAATAGTGGTTGAGCAAAGAAAAAAAAAACACCTTTTGTTCATTTACTTATTCATTCAGCAAATAGTCACTGAGTTCCTTCTATTTGCAAAGCACTGTGCTGGATGATTTGAGGGGATTTGAAACTGCAGATGGCTCAGACTATGGATCCAAGGAGCTCACCTTCTAGTGGGGAGAAGAAACAGCATAAAATGTTGTTTGTGGTCAGTGCTGAAGATGTGCAAGAGAGCCAGCCATTTGAGGATCTGAGAATCAAGAAAGGTGATGGGTGGCCCTTTTTGAGCTGGACCTCAAAGAATGGAGAGGAGGGTGATGACCATGACACCATGTTCCAGCCCTACAAACTGTTCAATCCTGGATCCCACTAGGTGATGGACCAGGGAGCAGCCTCAGGAAAAACTCTAATCAAGTCTCCCAGTCTGAAGTAATGACTTTGTTAGGCATAAACTGCCTGGAACATCAGAGGCTCTGTCATCCAGGAAAGGAACACCAGCTGTAGCTCCCTTGTGGTCTCTCCTCACCCTTAAGAGTAGCCAGGACTGCTTGCCATTTCCCCACACACATCAGGCTCTCAGACCTCTTTGTCTCTCCTCATGTATTCCCTCTGCTTGGCTGCTTGGACTGGTATTTTCTCCTGTGCCACCTGCAAATTCCTACCCATCATCTAAGGCTCAATTCATGTCTACCACCCCACCCCTCAGGCTCCTATGGGACACTCAAACCACCATTACAGAATTTATCTTGCCACACTAGCATTATTCGCGAGCTTCTCAAGGGCAAAAGTTCCTCTTTGTGTATCTAGTTCCTGGCACAGTGCTTGGCAAAAAGAAGGTACTTAGAATGAATGCTTACTGAGTGAATGAATGAATGAACGAACGAATGCAGTCGTTCGTTGAGATGGTTGTATTCTGCCGTCAGTTAATTTACCAGCGATATCTTTGGTTCTAGGTGTCAGTAATTAACACTGTGGATACCTCCCATGAGGACATGATTGTAAGTATTAATATCACCCTCCTGGAGGGCTGTGGACATGGGCATTTTTGTGGGAGGGAAGCAATTTGGGTTTTTCATTACCCCTTTCTGTTGATCATTCATGGATCCAGGGTGGCTTTGCAGTGGTTGCCCATCAGCCTGTAATCTCGGGGTATGGTTAGGCTCCCCAGCAGTGCCCTCTGAGTTGTTAGGACTGTGGCAGTCTGGTCACTCTCTGCTGGGAGGAACCTGGGAATAGTTTGTAGTTCTAGGCTGTCAGTGTTCCAGCCAACACAGTAACCTGCTCTCGGATGAAGGCTGAGTGGGTGCAGAGGTTTGACAATAGCCTTCCCACCTGTCTTCCTCCTGCTGTCACTTCTTAGCCCCACTGGAAAGGGGAGTGAAAAGAAGAGAGTATAGAAAGATGACTCAATACAGAGGCAGAAGGTGGCCACAGTGAAAGCCCCAGGCAGAGCCCAGTCAAACCACCAAGACAATAGGCCAAGCACAGCCCTTTGAACCAGAAGTCGTACTCAGGGCATTTCCTGAGAGGTAAACACAGGGCTCAGTATAAGATGACAGGGCTGTAGGAGAAGGTCCAGAGGTTAAAGTCTACAGCAGGAAAAACACAGACTCTCCTTCATTCAGGGCCAAGCAGCCTTTGAGCAAGACCCCGGACAGCTGACTGACAGTGCTTCATGTCAGGGTTCTTGCCCTCACAACCTGTCCACCAACAGTTGCTTTTGGGTTTCTGAGAGGTTGTCTAGTCCCAGAGTTGTATATTTCTCTGGATTCAGTCATGAGTGGTCTAGCTGTGAGACCACGCCTCCTTGGAGATAGCATGGCATCATGGGCAGGAAGACCCAATCTGAGACTCCCTAGCCAATATCTTAACTTTTCTGAGCCAGCCTCAATTTACTTATGGGAAAAATAATAGATATGCTACCTACTTGTATGAGTTTGGTTTGAGAACTAGATGAGGCGAAGTAGTAATGATAAACATTTGCATGCTCACTGAGTATCAGGCCCCATGCTAAGTAGTTTTCTTTTCTTTTTTTTTTTTTTTTTTGAAACAAGAGTTTCACTCTTGTTGCCCAGGCTGGCGTGCAGTGGCGCAGTCTCAGCTCACTGCAACCTCCGCCTCCCGGGTTCAAGAGCCATTCTCCTGCCTCAGACTCCGGAGTAGCTGGGATTACAGGCATGCGCCACCACGCCCAGCTAATTTTGTATTTTTAGTAGAGACAGGGTTTCTCCACATTGGTCAGGCTGGTCTCGGACTCCCAACCTCAGGTGATCCACCCACCTCAGCTTCCCAAAGTGCTGGGATTACAGGCGTGAGCCACCGCGCCCAGCTGTACTTTTCATTCAATATCTTGTTTAACTTCATAACATGTCTCAAGCACCCTTGAGACGGATGCTATTATTAACCTTATTTAAAGATAAGGGAAGTAAGGCCCATAGGATGTTGGTAAATAATAAAGATAAGGAAACTGAAGCTCAAGGAGATGAAGTATTTTCAAAGTTTGCACAGCAAGTAAACTAAGGAGATAGGATTTAGATCTGGAAGGTACTGTGTCCTGCCTCCTTCCACTGAGAAGCATGAGAAGTGCTTCAGAAAAACCCCTGTACTGCCTGCCTTCCAAGAAACCCAAGGCCTGATACAGTGGAGGGAGTTCCCAAAGAAAAATCAGGTTGTGTTCCTCGTGTAGGGAGGTGAGAATTTCCATCTAAGGCAGACAGAATGAGTGCCTTTGAATGGGCATAATTGCCCTTGGTGGCCGTGGGAGTGCAGCTGATAGTCCTGAAACTCTCAGGGTGGGACAGCTGGAGAAAGTGACATCCATTGGAATAGGCAGGGCTAGCAAGCAGGAGAGACCAGGGTGTTCAGTGGGGCGGGAGGCATGGTGCCTCAGAGACCATCATCCCGTGGACAAGGATCTGCAGGCAGGGGCCAGGCCTAGTTCTGCATGCTCAGTCAGCATCAAGGAATTCGGTTCACAAGTGGTGAGAGCAGCGACACTTAAGGCATTGTGTTCCTTTGGTGGAAAGTCTGGGAAGCTCTGGGCACACCACTAGGGAAAAGGTCGAGCAGAAACCCCAAAACAAAGGTCCACAGAGGATCCAGGGCCAGGGCTGGAAGAAAGAGCCCAAATATCTGAATGGAACCCTGTGTCCAGGACAGAGCTGCATCACAGAGGACCTGACTGGGGACTCCAGGCAGTCAGAGGCCCACTCCTTTGGCCTGCTCCCATGCATTAGCATCAGGTGCTAGGGCTGAGCTGAACCCAGGGGTATTCCCCTTTAGCCCACGGAGCCTAAGAACAGAGTAGGGCCTGAGAGGATGGAGGAAGAAGAAGGCAGCTAGGCCAACTTTTTTTCTCCCATACCCACCCTGCGGAACAGGAGTGGAAGGGCCCTTCCTTGAGGTATGTAAAGGGTCTGTGACACCAGCTGGGTGTGGCTTGCTTTTCCCTTTCAGAGGGACACTGCCTGTTGGTGAAGTGAGAATGTCCACATGCTAGCTTCCTGCCTGAGGGTGATGATACTTTGAGATTAGATTGATTTCAGGGAGGTTCTGGTCCGAACTAGACTCTGTGTGGTGACAGCCCTCACCCTACCTGCCCACCCACCCAGCCTGCAGGCTTCCTGAGCTGTCCTCCCTTTGCAGCACGACGCCCAGATGGACTACTACGGCACCCGCCTGGCAACCTGCTCATCAGACAGGTCCGTCAAAATCTTTGATGTGCGCAATGGAGGGCAGATCCTTATCGCCGACCTCAGGGGGTAAGTGCTGGCAAGCCCAGGGAAGGGCTCCAGGAATGGTGTAGGTTCTCAGGCCCTGCTTCAAGCGTAGTTGCAAAGCATGGGAGCCCAGATTCAGAGCAACCCCAAAGTGCATTTGGCAGAGAGGACGCTGGGATCCCAGCCAACCTGGCTGTCCTCAGCAGACGTCCCCAGGGATGATGCTGTTAAGGGCACAGGTGGATGCAGGTGTGAGTCTCAGCTCTGCCACTTTATATGTACCCATTAGAAGACCTTGGGCAAATGAGTCAGTTTCTGTCTCAGAGCCTTCATCTTGCTCATCCTCAAAACTGGGCCAGTGCTACCTCCTGTCCAGCTAGTGCATGCAAGGCCCTGACGCAGGGCCCAGCACACAGTAAGTCTTTAGTGCAAGCAGCTACTGCTACTTTTAAAAGTGGTAAACAGTACCATTTCATGCAAGTTTAGCCAGTATGACCTGAAGTGTCACAAAAGCATCGCCATAAGAATAAGGTAAGAATGCCATCATTTTATAAATGCCATTGTTCTGCCTGTTTGCCCGTGGCAGGTGTTCAGTGATGATTTACAAATGTTTGGCCTGCCCTGCTCCCTACTGAGATCTTGAGGAAGTTCTGGCTCATTTTTATGGCCACATCTCTACTGCTTTCCCTCAGCTCACTGCCTTTCATGTATTTGTGGGTTTTTCTGGGTGCCATGGATCTCCAGGGGTTCTGTGAGTAGAACTCAGGGGTTGATGAATTGGGACAGGAGAAAAAAAATGCATTTTCAGTGACTCTGATATTTAGCATTTCCTTCAATTATGGATGTAGGCCAGAAACTTCAGTAGTATTTGTAGTGCCTGTCACTTTGTCACCAGTAGAAGTCACAGATATTGTTATCACACATCACAGTTACTTAGCTACTTCAGAATATCACTTATGCTCATCATGACTTTGAAATTACAGTGGTTATTAGACCTGCCACTAGAGTTTGTTGCTTGAAGTGTTAACGAAGACGTACATGCATCACTATCTCATAAATTGCTTTATAATATTTTGATAACAGGCTGGGCGAGGTGGCTCACTCCTGTAATCCTAACACTTTGGGAGGCCGAGGTGGGAGGATGGCCTGAGCCCAGGAGTTTGAGGCTGCAGTGAGCCATGATGGTGGCACTGCACTGCAGCCTGGGTGACAGGGCAAAACCCTTCTCCCAAAAAAAAAAAAGTGATTAGTGTATAATTTATAATTGAATTTTCTTTATAAGCCTAGTTCTGTGTGTTTTGTGCATTATTCTGATGAGGGTCCATAACCTTCCCCAGAATGCACAGGCAAGATTAAGAGCCATGACAGGTAGGTGCTCAGCACGTGTTTGTTAACTGAATTAAAAAGCAGTTTTTAAACTAAGTCAGTGTCCATTTGGGGAAGTGGGCCTAGAAGTTCCCCTCTGTCTGAGTGTCAAATGATCAAGTGGCTGAGGAGCCAAATCGGGCTTCTCTATGCAGGAGCCCCTGGGCAGGCAGAGAGCTGCCGCAGTGCAGCTTGTTGGCCAAGGCAGTTATGTTTGCTGTGGCTCTGTCCTTCCTGCTGTTTTTCTTACATTCAAAGGATGTGAAATATTGGAGGGATAAAAAACATTCCCACCCATTCTTTTTTGCCTTAGTAAAAACTGTGCTAGTTGTTGGAAGTTTGAGTCTACTCACAGTTTCATTAGCAGCACCTTTGTAGGGACTGGGAATGTTCTGTTGTCCCAGCCAGAGGGAGGAGGAGACTTGAGTGTGTGCAGCCCACAGTGAAGGAGTAAACCAGGAGCAGCACTAATAGCTAATGGGTATTGAGTGGCTTTTTTCTTTCCTTCTACCAAGCATTGTTCCAAACTTTATGAAAGAATTCTTATTGATTTCTCCATTTTCAGGTAAAGAGACAAAAATATCCTTGCCTAAAGTCAAGAGCTAGTGAATGGGGGAATGGGGCTGGTCTCCTAACCACTAACTCTACCATGCTACTCTACCTCTTGAGTGCTAAGGTGCAAACCCTTCCCTGGGCCAGAGAAATGGTCCCCATACAAAGCCTGGCACAGAGCATTTGCTCAGATAGTACCTGTGATCAGGTAAATGGATAAAGATCAGAAGAGAAGGGAAAGACATGCCTTTTGAACAAATTAAAAGACTAGTGGAAAATATCAAAATGAAACTGATAATGCCTCCTCAGGAAGCTGACCGTCAGGAAGGATGAATAGCAAGTGAGTCTACAAATATTTCCTGAGCACTTGTGGCTGGAAACCCTGGACCAATTAATGACTATGCTGTAGACAGTACATATAGACAGTGCTGGCTGCAGTCTGGACAAGTGAGGTTCCTGCCTGGAAGGCTGACCCAGAGGCTCAACTCTCTCTCAAAGGCTCTGTGACCTTAGGTTGCTTAACCTCTTAGGACCTCAGGCTCCTCACTGTCCACTGAGCACCCCTTTTGAAATGGCATTGTGTAGCTCTCCCTTTGAAGTTCTTAAGCAGTTCTGCCCTGATACATTGTCTCAGGGAGCCATTTAGTTCTGTCCAAAGCAGTGCCTGCAGAAGCACTGTGGGTTCCTCTGGCCTGTCTCTCACTTTGCAGTCATGAGGGTCCTGTGTGGCAAGTGGCCTGGGCTCACCCCATGTATGGCAACATCCTGGCATCGTGCTCCTATGACCGGAAAGTCATTATCTGGAGAGAGGAAAATGGCACCTGGGAGAAGAGCCACGAGCACGCGGGACACGACTCCTCAGGTACACTGAGCATGGCAGCAGAGCGGGCGAGGGCACCACTGGGTAAAAAAGGAGGACTCTGTCCCAGCTGGAGCCCTGGCTCCCTGCCCCTCGTGGTGCCTCTTGTCTGTCCCTTGAGCTTTGGTTGGCTTTTCTGCTAGTCTGTCTGCAGCTGAGTAAGGCCCTAAGACCTAAAGCCAGTCCAAAACAAATAAGACAAGACAAGTGAGTTTCTCTTCAGGATTATTCATTTTAAGGACTACCCTTCATTCTCAGATTGTTGTCGTACCCAGTTTTTCGTTAGATAGACTGTAGGTTATGAAATCATGGTATTAGTAGGTGATAGGGTTTTTTTCAGTGTCCTCAGTTGACCAAATTACAGCTTCCCCCTGGTGACTCCTACAGTTGTTTGTTGTGGAAATTTAGTAAAACAGTAAATCTGTGGAAGGCGGGACCTGGGGCCGCGGTCTCCCTGCTTTGCTCACTGCACTCTCCCTCTTCCTACAGTGAACTCGGTGTGCTGGGCCCCCCATGACTATGGCCTGATCCTGGCCTGTGGGAGCTCAGATGGGGCCATCTCCCTGCTGATGTACACCGGGGAAGGCCAATGGGAAGTAAAGAAGATCAACAACGCTCACACTGTGAGTCCAGCCCCTGCCTTTCCTGCAGTGAGAGTGCTTGCCTTGCCCTGTGTCTGCAGGCTCCCTAGAAGGTGGCAGGGGGAGGGTCCCTGCTGTGCAGTGGGCCGGGGAGGGGTCAGCTGACCAGACATGATTGCTGTAGAGCAGCTTTGGGCCTCTTTGCTCTGAAACCAGACCAGGCTGCACCAGCCTCATTCAGCCCAGGCAGGACTTGGCACTGCTTCCTTGTTGTCTGCTCCCAAGCAAGGGAGGGCTGGGCACCAGGAAGGTGCAGCAGCAGCCTGCTCACTGCCACCTTAGCTATGGCTGCGTCCAGGTGACATGCCCTGCAGTAGTCACTGGGACCCTGTAGAATGGAGTGGTGTTACTAAAATTTTTAAAAAGTATGTGAGCTATGCATACATTTAAGAAATATTAATATAAACAAGGTCATTCTTTACCCAACTTTTGATGAATTAGTGAGCGACAGCGGTTGTGATGTTGGTGGTTCAATCAAGGAACAAGCGTTTGCAAAGCGAACATCAATGTCCTACCTCCTACCACCACACAGTTCAAAACCCAACAATAACTAGTGTGGGGGGCTCATATGACTAATGCCACATCATTTGCTGTCATGCATCTGTGTGATTATTGGATATTTTATGAGTTTTCTACAATAATTAGTATTTATTCTTTTTCTAATCTCATTCCAGTTCAGGGTCACAGGTGGCTGGAGCCTGTCCTGGCAGCTCAGGGCATGAGGCAGAAGCCAGCCCTGGACAGGATACCATTCCACCAGCGGAGCACTCGCACACGCCCCCACACGCACACTGGGACAATGCAGGCGCACCAGCGAAGCGAACATGCACATCTTTAGGGTGTGAAAGGAAACCAGAGGACCAGGAGAGAGCCCACGCAGACACAGGGAACGCACAGACTCCACACAGGCAGGGCCCCCGCTGGGAGTTGTTTTTTTTTTTAATCTTGTCAACATTATAATGAAATGAAATTGAGGATCAGTTGTACGTAGAATCAGACAATCTGTGGTCTTTTGTGGCTGGCTTCTCCTACTTAGCATAATGAGTTCAAGTTTCATCCATATCATAACGTGTATCGGCACTCCATTCCTTTTTATGGCTGGATAATACTCCATTGTGAATATAGACATTTTGTTTATCCATTCATCAGATGATTGATGTTCTTGGCCTTATGAACAATGCTGCTATGAACATTTGCAGATAAGTTTTTGCATGAACATATGTTTTTAATTCTTTTGGGTCTATACCTGTTGTGAAATTGCTGAGTCATGGTAATTCTGTTTAACTTTTTGAGGAACTGCTAAACTGTTTTGCAAAGTAACTGTACCCTTCTACATTCCCATCAGCAGTGTATGAGGGTTCTACTTTCTCCACATCCTCACTAACATATGTCTGTCATTTTGATTACAGCCGTCCTAGTGAATGTGAGATGGTATCTTACTGTGATTTTTTGGGTTTGTTTTGTTTTGTTTTTTTGAGACGGAGTCTTGCTCTGTCACCCAGGCTGGAGTGCAGTGGCATGATCTCAGCTCACTGCAAGCCCCGCCTCCCAGGTTCAAGCAGTTCTCACGCCTCAGCCTCTTGAGCAGCTGGAACTACAGGCACACGCCACAACAGGAGTCAGGCTTTCACCATGTTGCCCAGGTTGGTCTCAAACTCCTGGCCTCAAGTGATCCGCCTGCCTAAGTCTCCCAAAGTGCTGGGATTACAGGTGTGAGCCACCGCACCCAGCCCTTATTGTGATTTTTATTTGCATTTTGCTAATCAAAGATGATGGTGAGCATCTTTTGGGGGCTTATTGGCCATTTGTGTATCTTCGGAGAAATGACTGGGAGAGGTTTGCACTCTAACACCAAGTGAATGCAAGCGGCCCACAATAAGAAAGGCTGAAGGGGCGGGAAGAAATCTGAGCTCTGTGATCCTCCAGAGCAAGCCTCTGGGACAGGCCCCCTCAGGAAGAGGAACTGCTGGAAATGAAATCACAGTTGAGCTGGATAGGGACACAGGAAAGGAAGGATGAGATGTAGACCAACGTGGGGAAGAGAAACAAAGACAGGAACTCCTGAAAGCCATCTCCCACATTTTTTAACACTACACAGAAACGAGGGAGAGTTCTGAGCTTAGACTTTCCTGAGCCTTTCTTATCAGGAAAACTCATCTGACCTAAAAATAACAGAAAAGTCTTTGAAGTGAAATTGCATACAAAGGTTTTGTTGTTTTTTTTTTTTTTTGAGACAGAGTCTCGCTCTGTCGCCCAGGCTGGAGTGCAGTGGCCAGATCTCAGCTCACTGCAAGCTCCGCCTCCCGGGTTCCTGCTATTCTCCTGCCTCAGCCTCCCGAGTAGCTGGGACTACAGGCGCCGCCACCATGCCCGGCTAGTTTTATGTATTTTTTAGTAGAGACGGGGTTTCACCGTGTTAGCCAGGATGGTCTCGATCTCCTCGTGATCCGCCCGTCTCGGCCTCCCAAAGTGCTGGGATTACAGGCTTGAGCCACCGCGCCCGGCATCATACAAAGTTATTATATAAGAAACAAAAATATGCAAAATACCCTCCCTGTGGACAGTGAGAGTACGTTAGAAAGATACGCCCACATAACAGAGCCAAACTGTAACCCGCTATTTCAAATCAAGCCAGGTGACATTCTAACAATACAAAGCATGAGAGAATAGCATAAATCAACATTTTAAAAATCAGAAATAAGGCGACAGAACTCAGGAAAGAATTAGAAATAAAAATCATTTCAGAAGTAAAGACTAAGTTAGATGAAATGCAAGTGTCGATAAACACAGCAGATCCTGCCTGAAAAGGATAAACAGTGTGAAAAAGGAAACATTTCAAGAGCAAAAAAGTGAAGAGGTAAAAAGGTTTTGAGCAAAAGTAAAGACAGGCAGAAAGGTCAAACCTATGAATACCAGGAGTCCCTGGAAAGGAAAACAGAACAAATACCAAAAAGTAATCCAGAAAACTTTCTTAAAATTAAAAAACAAAGATTTGAAACTTGAGATTGAGAGATCATGCCCTACACTTAACAGTATCAGCCAGGTGCAGTGGCTCAGCCTGTAATCCCAGCACTTTGGGAGGCTGAGGCAGGCGGATCACCTGAGGTCAGGAGTTCAAAACCAGCCTGACCAACATGGCGAAACCCCGTCTCTACTAAAAATAACAAAAATTAGCCGGACGTGGTGGGGCACACCTGTAATCCCAGCTACTCGGAAGGCTGAGGCAAGAGAATTGCTTGAACCTGGGAGGCAGAGGTCGCAGTGAGCCGAGATCACACCATTACACTCCAACCTGGGCAACAGAGCAAGACTCTGTCTCAAAAAAAAAAAACAAGGCCAGGCGAGCTGGTTCAGCCTGTAATCCTAGCACTTTGGGAGATCGAGGTGGGAGGATTATTTGAGGCCAGGAGTTCAAGACCAACATGGCCAAAATAGTGAGACCTTGTCTCTTAAAAAAAAAAAAAAACCCAGCATCACCAACGAAAAGATGTAATTCTAGTAAAATTATTAGACTTTAAATTTTGGGGGGTTCTAGAGAAAAGGAACCTTGTGACTTAAAGAGAAAAGACAATTAGGTTATTGTCAGACTTTTCAATAGTAAGGATTGGTGCAGAAGAAAAAAGAATAACATGTTTAAAATACTCAAGGAAAGAAAGTATGGGCCAGGGATTTATAACCAGGAAAATTAACTTTCAAGTGCACACAAAGACTTATACACAAAAGTTTATAGCAGCTTTACTAGCCAAAAACTGCAAGCAGTCCACATGTCCATCAACAGGTAAATGATAAGTTGTGATATATCCATACTTTGGAAATACTGCCAGCATTAAAAAGAAATGACTTAACACAATAAGAAGATGAATACATTTCAAAATAATTATGCTGAGTGAAAAAAAAGGACACACTGTGATTCCACTGCTGTAATATCTAGGAAGTGCAGCTGAGCAGGCCCGTGGTCACCAAGATTGGGGGCTGCAAGATGGGGAGATGGATTACCAGGGGATCGAGGAAACTTTCTGGAATGATGGGCATGTTCCTTATCTTGATTGAGGTGATGTGATGATCCTACAGGGTATATTTTTGTCAAAATTCACCAAATCATGCACTTGATATGCAGTTTATGTCAATTATACCATATCAAAGCTGTTTTTAAAATTAGCTTTCGAGTGTAAAGAATATGAACTATTATCAATATGCAAGAATTCAGGGAATATTTGGGAGGCGGAGCTTGCAGCTAGCCGAGATCGCACCACTGCACTCCAGCCTGGGCCACAGAGCGAGACTCTGTCTCAAAAAAAAAAAAAAAAAATTCAGGGACTACTGTTTCTAGGAGCCCTTCCTGCGGAATCTACTAGAGGATACATGTCACACAACAAAAATGACTACAAAGACTTCAGCATAAATATATAGAACTAAGATGAAATGAGGGTTAAAAGGCTGGGCCCACGGCGGACACAGTGGCTCACACCTGTAATCCCAGCACTTTGGGAGGCTGAGGCAGGCAGATCACCTGAGGTCAGGAGTTCAAGACCAGCCTGACCAACATGGCAAAACCCCATGATGTGGTTTGGCTGTGTCCCCACCCAGATCTCATCTTGAATGCCCACGTGTTACAGGGGGTACCTGGTGGGAGGTGGTTGAGTCATAGGAGGAGGTCTTTCCCATGCTGTTCTGTTCTCTTGATAGTGAATAAGTCTCACAAGATCTGGTTCTATGAGGAGGAGTTCGCCTGCACAGGCTCTCTCCCTTTTTGCTGCCATCCATGTGAAATGTGACTTGCTCCTCCTTGCCTTCTGCCATGATTGTGAGGCCTCCCCAGCTATGTGGAACTGTGAGTCCATTAAACCTCTCTTTTTTTGGTAAACTACCCAGTGTCAGGTATGTCTTTATCAGCGGCCTGAAAATGGACTAATACACCCCATCTCTACTAAAAATACAAAAATTAGCCAGGCGTGGTGGCACACACCTACAATCCCAGCTACATGGGAGGCTGAGGCAGGAGAATCACTTGAACCTGGGAGGTGGAGGTTGCAGTTAGCCAAGATCGCGCCTCTGCACTCCATCCTGGGTAACAGAGCCAAGCTCCGTCTCAAAAAAAACAAAAAAAAAAAGGCAGTGGCTCACACCTATAATCCCAGTAATTTGGGAGTCCAAGGTGGGAAGATCGCTTGAGCCTAGGAAGTTTGAGGCTGCAGTGAACCATGATCATACCAACCTGCCCTTCAGCCTGGGTGACAGTGAGACCCTGTCTCAATAAAAAAAAAAAAAAAGTTTTTGTTAATAATAAATAAAGAGGAGAATCAGTCATCTTTGGAAAGTGACAGAACCAGTTCAGAAAGAATCAAGCGTTTATCCAGGCTTTCCTTTCTGACCTTGTATTAGTCTGTTTTCACGCTGCTGGCAAAGACATACCTGAGACTGGGCAATTTCCAAAGGAAAGAGGATGGAGAACTCAGTTCCACGTGGCTGGGGAAGCCTCACAATCATGGCAGAAGGCAAGGAGGAGCAAGTCACGTCTTACATGGATAGCAGCAGGCAAAAAAAAGAGCTTGTGCAGAAAAACTCCCATTTTTAAAATCGTCAGATCTAATGAGACTTATTCACTATCACGAGAACAGCATGGGAAAGACTTCCCCCCATGATTCAGTTACCTCCTACTGGGTCCCTCCCACAACATGTGGGAATTCAAGATGAGATTTGAGTAGGGACACAGCCAAACCGTATCAGACCTCTACCCCGGGTAACCAAATAGTTAATGAGAAGTACCCCTATCTGGAGCATTCCATGGAATAAATGACAAAGAAAGGATAGAATTAGAGTATCACCATTTTGCAAGACCCAGTGAATTCAGAGAAGCCTGAGTTATTGACAGCTGTTAATATAAGAGACAATCTAACGTGCCTCCTGATGAGAGAACACACCAGCTCTAGTCTTGGCCAAAGGGATCACACCTGAGTCTCTCCAGTCTTGGCTCCAGCTGACAGTTGTCAGGAATTCAGAGGAACATATTGAACTGCATATAAAGCAACAAAACCCAGACCGAGAGCCTAGACTCTCTTCAGAAAAATTGTAAGGAAAAAAATCAGAGGAGGAATCTGCAAAGTAGGAGATGTAAAAAAAAAAAAAATCCAAAAAAATGTTTAATGGATAAGACTATAGTGTCAAGGGATGCACATTTGGGCGATAAAAGGGGGGAAACTGGGTTAGAAGTCAGGGCAGTGGTTACTTGTAGAGGGAGCTGTGATTAGGAAGGGCATGACAGGGCTTTTCAGGCAGGTGGCAGAATTTTTGTTGATCCATTTGTAATAAAAGATTTTTCTAAAAAAAAAAAGCTCCAATGTACTGTTCTTTCATGTGTTTAAAAAATGTCCTGTTTCTTAAATTTTGGGAGTTCTTAATTTCTACTTTTAGTGCACACTGCAGAGAAATGCACACACTGTTGGGATCCTTGAGGGAGAATTCTGAGCAGTGGACCACATGATGAGTGCTTCATGTCAGCCTTCACACACAGTCCAGTCCTGAGAAGCGGAGGAGAGAGGGACAGCAGGCTTGGGTCTGCGAAAGCAGTGTTCTCTTGCAAGGCAGAGTCACCATGTGTTCCATCTTTACAGATTGGCTGCAATGCCGTCAGCTGGGCCCCTGCTGTTGTGCCTGGAAGCCTCATAGACCAGCCTTCGGGGCAGAAACCCAATTACATCAAGAGGTTTGCATCAGGTGGCTGTGACAACCTCATCAAGCTGTGGAAGTAAGTAGGGATATGTGGCTTTCTATTTAAGGGGACATTTCTGCCCTTTACCCTACTCACCATGACTCAGCCACACTCACAAGAAACAAAGTCACCTTTCTTTCTCCCTCCTGCCAGTAAAATACTGTTTTCAATCTGTCGAAGGACATCCTTGAAAAACAACACAACACCTGTTCACCTAATTCCCAACTGTTGGAGCTGACTCTCTGGCTGTGGAAGCAGAGCATTTCCTGGAGGGTTTTTTTTATGGCTGGGGTGAAGGGAATAAAATGCCACAAACTCCATGAATGAAAGAAGAAAGATGGAATCGCTTCTCCACCCCAGGCAGAGCCTGTTGGGTAGGGGAGGAGTTGAGGTGTGGGAAAGGCCCCCAGGCGGCTCCCTGCTGATTCTCTTTCTGTCCCCGCTGTTAGGGAGGAGGAGGATGGCCAGTGGAAGGAGGAGCAGAAGCTAGAAGCGCACAGTGACTGGGTTCGAGATGTGGCCTGGGCCCCCTCCATCGGCCTGCCCACCAGCACCATCGCCAGCTGCTCCCAGGTCAGCCCAGGGCCATGAGAGCATCTCTTGTCATGTAGTCTCGAGTCAGGCCCATCAGCTGTTAGTCTCCTTAGCGGAAAGTCCTCTGTGAAGGTAAAGGGAGAGCAACAGGCACCTTTGGCCCAGAGCACAGGGAGTCAGGTCATCGTGTGGGGAACTCTGGGTCAGAAGCCACAAGTGGTCTGCCTCCACTGGGATGAGACAGCTACAGCAGAACCAGCACCAAGGAGAAGGCGGATTCGGGATGAATTTTCCCTCCCGCCCGTTGTGACGCTAGGGAGCCAAGGTGCCCAGGTGCAGTTCCGAGTGTTCCCAAGCAACGATGGGGCGGGATGGGAAGGGATGGGAATTCTAGGCTCAGCTACCGAGCCACCCTTCCCAGACAGCAAGGACCACCAAGGGCGAGCCTTTAGTTATATGCCACCACCCTAGAGGGAGCCAGCCAGGCCTTTCACATCATAGGAACCTGTTTGGTTTGGTTCTAAATTTGAGATTTTTGTGCTTTTTCACTTGTGCCTTCTCATTCTCGGAGCTTGGTTTTTGGAGAGCTCTGCCCATTCAGTTGAGAAGGTATAGATAGCCAGTGGAGGTGACTTGGCAGGCATCAGGAAAACCCCAGAGAAAATCTGAGCTAGCAACGCAGAGTCCACCGCCGAAACCTGGATGAGAGGACACTCTTGACCAGTGTGAAGAGAAGCAAAGCTGTGGATGCCCCAGAGGTCCTTGGCTCCCCTTTGAATCCCCCACCCTGTGCCTGCAGAGAGGTGCTGCGTGGCTCTAGATGGGGAGGACATCACAAACACAGCCTCGCCCCCATCTCCTGACTCTATCCTGTTTCTTCCTAGGACGGTCGTGTGTTCATTTGGACCTGTGATGATGCCTCAGGCAATACGTGGTCCCCTAAATTGTTGCACAAGTTCAATGATGTGGTGTGGCATGTGAGCTGGTCCATCACAGCCAACATCCTGGCTGTCTCCGGTGGAGACAATAAGGTACATACCCATTCCCCACGGCTTGGTGGACATGGCCTGTTGGTCTTCACCCCGCCCACTAGAGAGCGCACTTGACATTCCCACCTGACTGCAGGCTGGGAAGGAGCCTCAGCCAGGGCTGTGTGCTGAGTGTGCCTCTTAGTTACATCATTAATGTCACAGCCCCCAAGGTAGTATTAATATGTCCCCCTTTCACAGATGAGGAAAGAAGCTGACAGAGGCGATTTGACTTGCATGGGGGTCCCAAAACTATGAGGTGGCAGGGCCAGTCAGGCTCATCACCCTGCTAACCATTTGGTCACCTCATGGCAATGTTCAATTAGCTGTGCCAAAAAAGTAAGTGTATGAGAACCCATAAACAAAAGTGAGAAGATTGGGGACTTTTTTTTGTCCCTAACACTTAAAAGGTTTTTTAAAAATCTGTAGAGTTTATGAATACTTGTTATGCTGGTAAGAGTCAGGTACACAGTGGGTGCATTGAAAGAGTTTGCATTTTGCAGCTAAAAAGAGTTCTGGAGACCAGCTGCACAGGGATACAAATGTACTTCACACAACTGGACTGTGCAGTTAAAAATGGCCAAGATCATTTTATGTTACGTGTATTTTACAATTAGAAGGAAAAATTACCCGCAGAAAGGAAGCAGTAACAAGCCACGGCCATCTGCCCAGCTGAATTCCCCTGTAAGACAGAGGATCCCTAACTCCACAGGGTCAGTTCCACATGGAGTGGCTGTGCTGCGTTTTCAGGCACATCTGCTCTGCGTCTGAAGTGCGAGTTGGTCTGGATCCTGCCAGCCCTTGCTGCTTCTCTCCCTTGCCTGTGTTGGTCTTTTACTGTTTCCCAGTGGCCACTTTGGCTCCATGTCTTACCTTTCATTTGTGTAGCTCACAGCACAACCAACACAGGCAAGGCAGAGAAGCAGCTGATCTCCAGAACTCTTTTCAACTGCAAAATTGAAACTCCGTACCCATTAAATAACTCCCTTCCCCATTGCCCACCCCCCCAGCGCTGGCAGCCACCCTTCTCCTTTCTGTCTATGTGAATGTGACTGCTCTAGGGAACTACCTAAGTGGAATCATACAGTATTTGTCCTTTTGCAACTGGGTTATGTCACTTAGCAGTATGCCCTTAAGGTGCCTCCATGCTGTATGTAGCACGTGTCAGAATTCCTTCTTTTGTAAAGCTAAGTAGTGTTGCATTGTATGGACAGCCTACACCCCATTTCTACACTCATTCCTCCACCAGCGGGCGCCTGGGCTGCTGCCACCTCATAGCTATTGCGAATAGTGCAGCTGTGAACATGGGCGTGCAGATCTGAGAGCCTCTGCAGGCAGCTTTTCTGACCGAGGGTCCCTTTCATCTACAGTGGTCCCAGAAAGATCTAGCAGGCCCCCTCTCAAAGCCATATTTCTAGTGAGTGCCAGTCAGGACTAGAACCCAGGTTTGATGGCACTCAGGACAGACCAAGGGACCAGATTGCCTCAAGCAGGCCCACAGTGATTTTTACAAGGCTGTAAGCAAGTGCCTGGCTGTACATGCAATGTTTTGGGGTCCCCGTCACTATGCATTTAGGCCTCTTGCTCTTTCCTTCTTTATAAGCCTATTTCCTTTTGCTGTCTCCATAGCACCCTCAGTTAAAGGACTTAGTATGTTTTCAATCCCAGAGCTTTCTGCAGTGTGTTGAGTGAATAAAGTGTGTCCCTAAAGCAAGAGTTCTTAAAATCAAAATCATTATTTTCATTTTTAATCAAACTAATATATGTACATAGCTTTAGATTGTTTTTGTTTTTTGTTTTGTTTTGAGATCGCGTCTCACTCTGTCGTCCAGGCTGGAGTGTAGTGGCAGTCTTGGCTCATTGCAACCTCCATCTCCTGGGTTCAAGCAATTCTCCTGCCTCAGCCTCCACTGGGAGATTATAGGTGCCTGCCACCAAGCCCGGCTAGTTCTTTTGTGTGTATTTTTAGTAGAGACGGGGTTTCACCTTGTTGGCCAGGCTGGTCTCGAACTCCTGGCCTCAGGTGATCCACCCATCTCAGCCTCCCAAACTGCTGGGAGCCACCACGCCTGGCCTAGATTGATTTTTTTTAATGCAGCCTCCTAATTTTCACTCTCCAGGGGCAAACCTTTTCAGCTCTTAGCTATTTCTTACACAGTTTACTTCAGTGTAGAAACAACATACTGATCTGTTACCTTCCTCTACCACAGTAGCTTTCAAACTGCAGCGTTGTTACACCTGTTAAAACAGATTGCCAGCCCCACCCCCAGAGCTTCTTAATCAGTTGTTCCAGGCCCCGAGAATCTACAGTTGTAGCAAGTTCCCAGGTGACCGATGCTCTGGTCTGGGGACCACACTTCACAAACCCTGCTCCCTGCCACCCCATATCCTGTCACCGTAGCTCTGTCACAGTTTGGTGAAAACAGTATCCTGTGTTGACATCATCATCCACAGCTGCTGTTATTGTTACTCCTTTTTTTCTGTGAGTTTTTATTCCTGGACACTCATTTTGGTGGGATTTCAGTGGAGGAGGGACATGCTGTGTTCATCCACAAGCCTCTGGTTCTTGATGGGGATGAGGCTCATATTTAGGGGACAGCGGAGGGAAGGCCTCAGACCCATGATAATCTGCTTGTGCACTGACTTGCAGGTGACCCTGTGGAAGGAGTCGGTTGACGGGCAGTGGGTGTGCATCAGTGATGTCAACAAGGGCCAGGGCTCCGTGTCAGCGTCCGTCACAGAGGGCCAGCAGAACGAGCAGTGACAAGACAGGTGGGGCCTGGCTCCCTACCCGCCAGCGCCAGGACTGCCCCTTCCTGGGCCAACTGACCAAACAACTGGGAAGAGCCCCCAACTCCAACAGGATTGCTTTCCCAGGAGGAGTTACAGATGCAGCCACAGATTGATCATCTGCCTTAATTATCGGAGATGCTTTGTAATCTGCTGTCCAGCTGAAAGCGCTCATGTTATGAGGAAGAAACTGCAAATGAAGTTCAAATCTATTTTAAACTATTTTGGGCCATTTTTATGTACCTTTGGGTTCAGGCATTATTTGGGGGGTTTTGTTTCCAAAGTAACTAAATAAAGTCATATTGCTTATAATTCCCGCTGCGTTAGCCTAACCACCTCCCACCCCACCCCGCCAGCTCAGTTTGACTCTTGTCGGTCCACGCACTAGAACAACGTTCACAAAGGCCATGGCTGTGATGGCCTGGCTCAACCCCACCCACAAAGGTGGCTTGTCACTGCATGAGCATCTCTTTGATTCAGTTTATACTGAAAGCACCATACAGAGCACTGGACTCAGCCTTTGGTGACAAGGACTGTAGCCCTGGCTCTGCTACTCAACCTCTCCATACACATCCTCTTCTGCAGAATGGGACTAATACAGTCTGCCCTACAGGATGGCTGCAGGACTCAAATGAGCTAGCGCATCTGGTGACCCACAAAATGCCATGCAGATGCAAGGTGATATTAACCAGACACCAATAGCTATGAGGCTGGCCCAGAAAGTGGGCACAATTCATTCAGTTTATTGACGCTGTCAGGGAAAGGAGGGCCCTGTGATGGGAGACCTAACTGACCCTGAACCAGGTTTTCAGCAGAGGCCCTGTGACCCTGACAATCGCCACAGCCATCACCGAGCCTGCAGTGAGCCAGACACTACCCTGGATCTTTCACACACTCACTAATTTAAGCAACACAAGAACCTTGTGTAGGTGTCCCCAGTTCACTAATGAGGAAGCGCTCAGAAGGTAGAAGCCCTGCCCAGGACTGTGCAAACGTAAAGCCAGCACCTGGGTCTGGCCCGTCTCAAGAGTTACTCCCCACTGTAGCATCAGGGTGGGAGCTGGGGGGATCTCAGCTGTAATCCAAGGGTGCTTCTCACACCAAACCTTTGTATGAATCGGCCCAGATAAAAGGTCAGCCCACTTGCCTCAGGACCCCTAGTCTACCTACTTCTTGTCCTTCCCTCCTTTTTCAGCAGCAAAACCCCCTTTTTCAAAAAAAAAATAAATATTTGATCATACTATGTAACATGCAAAAAAGTGAAACCACTTTGGTTAAAGGTGAGAATAGAGAGGCCATGGCCTGGCCCAGTCAGCCTCCCAAGTCACTCCACAAAACCCAAGCTTCTGAGACCAACATGAAAACAGCTGCTTCCTTCCTTCCATTACTCAGAAAAGCAAAGCCCAGGAAGGCACCTTCGCGTGCACTACTGAGCGTAGAGTTCTACACCGAATCCTTGAGCCACATCCACGTCTGCCTCCCTGATGTGCTCTGTGCTCCTCAAGCCTGGGCCTGGGCTTCCTATGGTGCCAGCTGCTGTCACCAAGTAACTACCGAGAAGGAACTAGTCCCGTGTCACTCTGGGTTGCTGGTAGGTTAATGGGTCCCTGGCTGTGTACTCTATTTGTAACTCACACCACCAAGGATCGGTTAAGATAATTGGGAGTTAAATGAAGTTTGCACCATAATAGTTGTTTATGCTTAGAGTGGCAACACATTAACCATTCCTGGGGTAAGAGGAGACCCCAAAATTAGTTACCACAAAATACCCTAGTCAAATAGAAATACTATCTGTAAGACTTGCGGGGCAGTTGCCAAGCCCAAATGAGATAAAAGAAAGGGAAACTTTAAAAGGCACAGAGTTCTGGTTAGGGCCAGATGGCGCTAGCAGCCACATGTTTTTTAATCCTTTTGCAAAAACAAAGCAACTGTGACAGCAAAAGAAACCCAGAGACCCTAGAACATGGAGTAGGCCAAAGCCTTCATAGACACAATACCTCTGAGAGAGCAGCAGGGCAAAGAAAAGGGAGTTTTTATGGTGCTATAAGCCAGAGACCCCAAAAATTGCCATCAAATACTCATCCATTCTGAGTAGAAAACTCAGCAAGCCAATGTGAAAACAATTCCCAAAACTAGAAGATTCACAGGCTTCCACTTACAAGTGAGCCCAGAAACACTAAGGGGAGACCTTCCACTTCTGCATATAAAGGATTAACAGTTATAAGAATTTCCCAGCCAGGTATAGTGGCTCACAACTGGAATCCCAGCACTTTGAAAGGCCAAGACGGGCAGGTTATTAGAGCCCCGGAATTCAAGACCAGCCTGGCCAACACGGCGAAACCCCATCTCTACTAAAAATACAAAAATTAAGTGCAGTGGCGGGCCTGCAGTCCCAGCTACTCAGGAGGCTGAGGCACAAGAATTGTTTGAGCCCAGGAGGCGGAGGTTGCAGTGAGCCGAGATTGCACCACTGCACTCCAGCCTGGGCAACAGAGCAAGACTCTGTCTCAAAAAAAAAAAATTTCCCTGGCTGGGTGCAGTGGCCAGTACTTTGGAAGGTTGAAGGAGGAGGATCTCTTGAGCCCAGGAGTTTGAGATCAGCCTGGGCAACACAGCAAGAGCCTGTCTCTTTAATAATAAATAAGAATTTCCCTCACGCTATAAACAACTACGAAATCAAGAAAAATACATGAAACAACTACTGCTTTCAGACATAGGACAACAGGCAGTGTTTGGGAAAAGGGAAACAGGTAAGCACAACAAATGCCCCAGATTACTACCCAGAAGCAGTTTCTGGGCCAAAAGGTAAAGAGAGACTCCAGAGTCTAGTAGTCTCTGGGACTTGAAGAGACAGAAGTCAGAGTTCAGGAAGACCAAGGCAGGCTGGGCGCAGTGGCTCACGCTTGTAATCCCAGCACTTTGGGAGGCCGAGGTGGGCAGATCACCTGAGGTCAAGAGTTCGAGACCAGCCTGGCCAACATGGTGAAACCCTGTCTCTACTAAAAATACAAAACCTGGCCGGGCGTGGTGGTGCACCCCTGTAATCCCAGTTACTCAGGAGGCTGAGGCAGGAGAATTGCTTGAATCAGGGAGGCGGAGGTTGCAGAGAGCAGAGATTATGCCACTGCACTCTGGCCTGGGTGAAAGAGCAAGGCTCCAACTCAAAAAACAAACAAACAAAAAAGACCAAGGCAGAATTGAAGGCAGAGGAGGACGAGAGGAGGAAGCCACACAGAGCAAGCTCCTGAGAGCTGAAGGGTCTCCTGGAGTCTTTGGCCAAGTACTAACCTTCATATATGAAGGGTGAAACCAATAGACCAAGCAGCTGGAGCTCACATAGGGGTGGGAATAGCCCATGTTCCCAGCAACCAGAAAAAAAGAGACATTCCACACAGAACAACAAATACAAGAGTGGCAGCAGGCCAGGCGCAGTGGTTCACGCCTATAATCCCAACACTTTGGAAGGCTGAGGCGGGTGGATCACGAGGTCAGGAGTCCAAGACCAGCCTGACCAAGATGGTGAAACCCTGTCCCTACTAAAATTAGCCAGGAGCAGTGGCGGGCGCCTGTAATCCCAGCTACTCAGGAGGCCGAGGCAGGAGAATTGCTTGAGCCTGGGAGGTAGAGGTTGCAGTGAGCCGAAATCACGCATCTGCACCCCAGCCTGGGCGACAGAGCAAGACTCTGTCTCAAAAAAACAAAGCAGCAGCAGCCAACTTCTCATCAGAAAGTAGGCAAACCATAAGAAAATTAACATCTTTAAAGTACTGAAACAATTTAAAAAAAAAAAAAAAAAAAAAAACCTGTCAGTCTCAAATTCTATACCTAGTGAAAATATATATATTTTTAAAACAGACTCTTTCAAATAAAAGCTGAAAGAATTAATCACCAGCAGAGCTGCCAATACAAGATATGCCAAAGAAGTTCCCTTCAGGCAGAAGGAAAAACGGGCTGGGTGCAGTGGCTCACACCTGTAATCCCAGCACTTTGGGAGCTGAGGCAACAGGATTGCTTGAGCCCAGGAGTGTGAGACAAGCCTGACCAACATGGTGAGACCCTGTCTCTACAAAAAAATACAAAAATTAGGGTTTACAAATATGACTTCAGGCCCAGTACGGTGGCTCACGCCTGTGATCCCAGCACTTTGGGAGGCCTAGGCAGGTGGATCACTTGAGGTCAGTAGTTCAAGACCAGCCTGGCGAACATGGCAAAACCCCATCTCTACTAAAAATACAAAAATCAGCTGGGTGTGGTCGCGCATGCCTGTAGTCCCAGCTACTCGGGAGGCTGAGGCAGGGGAATTGCTTGAACCCAGGAGGTAGAGGTTGCAGTGAGCCAAGATCACGCCACTGCACTCCAACCTGGACAACAGAGCAAAACTCCATCTCAAAAAACAAACAAACAAACAAATATGACTTCAACATATTGCAAATACCTTCAACAACTCCAATATCCCTTTACAGATATCCCCTTACAGGCTGAGGGGGGAGGATCGGTTGAGCCCAGAAGGTGGAGGTTGCAGTGAGTTGAGATCACACCACTGCACTCCACCCCAGGTGACACAGTGAGACCCTGTCTCAAATAAAAAAGAAAAGAAAAATGGATCTGCACTAAGGAATAAGGAGCAACACGATAGTAAATACCCGAGTTCATAAGACTTTTTCTTAATTTCTTTAATCTCTCTAAAAACATTGGCTATTTCACATGCATTGTGGGGTTCATAGCTTATGTAAAAATAAAATGTGTGACAATAATATCACAAAGAATAGAAGTGGGGAAATGAAAGCATTCTGTGCTACAGTTCTTACACTATCTGTGAAAGGATATCATAGTTGTTGAAGGTGTTCTGCAATATACTGAAGTCATATTTGTAAATCCTAGAGCAACCATTCAAAGAATACAACAGTACAGTATAGTAATAAGCCGACGGTGAAGACAAAATGATACCATTCAAAACCCTCTAAAAGTGGTTATGACAAGGAAAAGAAAAGGAAGAACAGATGGGACAATGGGAAAACCGGTGACTTACAAATAGTCTGGAGATTAACAGTAATGTGCTAACATTGGTGTTTTAATTTTGATAAATGCACTATGGTTACATAAGATATTCACATTAGTGGAAACTGAATTGGGGTATTCAGAGAGAAAGATTTCATCTTCCATCTGTTTAAATTTTCTGCTGGAAGCAAGCATTTATAATCAAAATTTACCTGGGATACTTGGTAATTTATAATCAAAATTACCTGAGATACTTGAAACAGATTCTGCGGCCCCCACGCCAGAGTTACTGGATCAGAATCCAAGGATGGAGTCTTATAAACATGCATAAAACTTATGAAGCTTTCCTCATGAATCCAACACAGCCCAACACAGGTCTGTATCTGGAAATTGAGATTAGATGGCCCTCCAGGCCACGTCCCACCCTGAGGTCCTATGGCTCTTGGCAGTCCATAGACTAAAAGGCTGGATGACCAGCAATGCTGAGAGAACAGTTTCAGTACAGCGGTGGGGATGAGGGTCAAGTTCAAGTTTGGAGGGGCCAGGATACAGTAAAGAAGAGGACACGAGGAAAGGGAAAGGAAATGGAGACGGTAACATGAGGGGAGGGTGGGATCGGTGCACAACAGACATTTTCAGGATTAGGAACCTGGGTGTATTTTAAGGTGGAAATCAGAAGCCATTGGAGGGGAACTGATTGAAGACACAAGAGAGGCAAAGGCAAAGTGTTAGAGCTTTGGCCCCAAGATGGCCGGAGGCTAGGGAAGCCCCAGTGAGAGAGGCAGAGCTTGGCAAACAGGAGGGATGAGAGAGTGTGGCTAAGGTTACGGAGGATTTAAGAGCGATGGCCACCTACCTAGAATGAGCCCTATGTGGCTGCTGAGCATTGGAAACATGGCCAGTCCAAATTGAAATGCACTGTAAGAACACACACTGGATTTCAAAGACCACACACCTGTAATCCCAGCACTTTGGGAGGCAAAGTCCGGCAGATCACTTAAGCCAGGAGTTCAAGACCAGCCTGGGCAATAAGTCAAGACGCTGTCTCTATAAAAAATACAAAAATTAACCAGGTGTGGTGGTGTGCACCTGTAGTCCCAGCTACTTGGGAAGCTGAGGTGGGAGGATCATCTGAGTCCAGGGAGGTGGAGGCTGCAGTGTGCCATGATAGTGCTACTGCACTCCGGCCTGGGTGACAGAGCAAGACCCTGTCTCAAAAAAATATATATGTGTATTCATTTAGACATACGCTGTTGCACACTTAGACTATAGTATGGTATCAGCATAAGTTTTATATTCATGGGGAAACCAACAAAATTCGTGTGACTCACTTCATTGTGGTCTGGAACCAAAGCTGTAATGCCTCTGACGTATGCCTGTATATTTCTACTGGAAAATGTGAATCTAGAAATTATGGAAGCTACAACTAGGACAAAAAGAAACCCCACCAAACGGCCCTATATCAAAGAATAAAATCTCTTTCTAGAACCCCAGAATTTGCCTCTTTCAGACTGAAGTTTAGCCAAATCTATGAAAAAAAGAGCTTGCTAAACCAACTAATCATCAGTACAATTAAAATTATAATGAAAAGTATATGAAGATAATTTGGTCTCAGATGCCCTTTACATATAGCAGTCAATTCACAAATGATGAGTCAATCATGTGCCTTCATGAAGGCAGGCCCTCCAGAGACCCGCAACAGAAAGGAAACCCACCAACTGGACAGAACCTGCTTCCTGAGCCCCCACCACGTTCCAAAAAGGAGAATGGGGCTTTGTCCTCACCCTCAAGGAGTTGACAAACTGGGCTTGGTTATTATTCACACTTGGAAAGAATGAGGAAGGTCAGTCAGTCCCCTCCAGGTCACTCAGGCTTCCTCCAAGCTCCTCTTGTTCAGATTTGCTGTGTCCTCCGGCCAGCATCCCTCCTCCACTCCGTAACTAAGAGGACCATGAGACAGCTTCCCGGTGCCTCCTCCCGCCATGGTTCTTCTGTCCATCAGCTGTTCCTTCCTCGACTCTGTGGTATGCAGCTAGGGGAGTTTCCAACTGCCAGGGGACATTTCAGTTCCCCAAAGATAACACAGCTTTGAGCTTTGCGCAGTGGGTGTTTACTTGCTGGTGGTTTTATCTAGGATCAACACTGGCAGCTTTGCCTGGAGAGGCCTCCAGGGTCCAGGTAAGCGGAGGCTTCATGTCTCAGGAGGTACCTGGTCACCATAGTTAGGGTTTTTCTGTTTGGGGATTTTTTTTTTTTTAATGGGGTTGGTGGCTCTGAAAAAGCTGCAAGTCTTCTCTGAGGACTACAGACCTCTCTCTACCCTCTCCACATTCAGCCCCTCTGGGCTCCAGGACCAAAAGATGTCTACACTCAGGTGGCAGACAGGCCTGTGACGACCTCCTGGTGACGACCTCCTGGTGACATGCTCACATGTTGCTGGGACTAAAGGTGGGATTTTAGCCACCACAGTGGGCTGGTGGTGAGATGTTTACCAACAGGAGGTACTTTGTCCCTCATGTCCCACTTAAAGATTCAGTCCAACCCAGTCTGTGTTTCTGCTGTCCCAAGAGACTCTAGAAAGCTCCAATCCAGGCCGGGCGTGGTGGCTCACGCCTGTAATCCCAGCACTTTGGGAG
Source organism: Papio anubis (assembly GCF_008728515.1). Classification (NCBI taxonomy): domain Eukaryota; kingdom Metazoa; phylum Chordata; class Mammalia; order Primates; family Cercopithecidae; genus Papio; species Papio anubis. Next base: position 54,427,559 of record NC_044977.1, read on the forward strand.
GCCAAGGCGGACGGATCACGAGGTCAGGAGATCGAGACCATCCTGGCTAACACGGTGAAACCCTGTCTCTACTAAAAAATACAAAAAATGAGCCAGGCATGGTGGTGGGCACCTGTAGTCCCAGCTACTTGGGAGGCTGAGGCAGGAGAATGGCGTGAACCTGGGAGGCAGAGCTCGCAGTGAGCCAAGATCGCGCCACTGCACTCCAGCCTGGGCGACAGTGCGAGACTCCATCTCAAAAAAAAAAAAGAAAAAAAGAAAGCTCCAATCCACCCTGAGGTTGATCTTTTAAGTAGGATAGGTGGTCATTTGGCAATCATTTGCTTTGCTGCCTCAATGTCTTCCTCACTGGACATCCTGCCCCAATTCCATCCTGTTCAGCGCAGACTGATTTTCCTGGAACACCACGTTCATTACGGAGCCAGATGGCATATCAGAAAGAGCACTGTATTAGGAGCCAAGAGATCCATGGGGGAGTCCCAGCATTGCCCCTGATGGCTGTATAGCTTTGGGGAAAGTGTGGCCCTTCTGGCATTCAGTTTTTCTTCCACAAAATAAAGGATTCAGCCTCCCAGTGCCTTAAATTAGTCTTTCCAACTCTTTCATTCATACTATGGTCTCTCTCTCCTCAAGAATCCTCGGTGGCTGCCCTCCTGCAAAAAAAGCCCAAACTTACTGGGCTAGCAGCTCCCAAGGCATCCATCACCTGGCCCCAAACCAGCTTCTAATGTTTTTGTTATGACCCCATCGCCATCCTCCTCCAAGCCATCCAGCCTTCTCCTTCTGCACGGACGTACTCTACCCAAGCCTTCACCTCCCCTCTGCTCCTCGCAAAGCCCTGCCTTCAAAGCCCTGCCCCAAGTTCCCCACAGGCCTCTTTCCTGGAGCCTTTGCTAACATCCCTGCGGCAAGCCCCAGCCTAAGGTGAGCTCCTCTCCTGAACTGCTAGAACTTCTCTGCAGACAACTCATTGGCCCTTAGTGGTTCCTGCCAGGGACCAGTTGGATGAAGCACTCCAGAAGGGAAGAAATTCCTGGGACCAAGGGAAATGAGGCAGTGGCCTTGGCCTGTGCTGGGAAGTCCTATGGGCCTGGTATGACACCGTTGTCATCTGCAGGGTGTTTTACAGGTTAGAAGCCACCTTTCCCCCATCACCTCATTTCACCCTCAAAGACTCTGGGTAAGGAGAATTATCTGTGGTCTGCCTAAGGCCAGTCAGTGAGGGAGGAGCCAGCCCTGTGTTAAGCGCTAAGTGCTAAGCGCAGATCTTCCACCTCCAGGTCCAATGCACTTCCCTCTCAGAAGAGGCATCCGCTAAAAGGGACCAAAGCTGCTGGGGGAAGGCAAGGCAAGGCAAACTGCCATGTGAAAAAACACCAGGTCAGGCAGTCATGTCACAGCACCTGGCAGAAAGGACGGAAGCGCAGCCACTGGCTGAAGTTATCCCCACACCCGCTGTCTGGAGAGGATGATTAGGAGCAGTCTGCTCAACCCGAACGTGGGACTCTCCTCCTTGGGAAGGTGTAGGATCACCAGCCTGGCTCCCCGCGGGCTCCCAGGGCTCACAGAGGCCAGAGCAGCAACAGCACATGGGAAACAACAGGGCACCGGACTGGGGAGGTCTCAGAGCTCTCCTAGTGATGACAGCCTCATTTTACACAGAGAGGAAGGGCGAGTAAGCTAAGGTCACACAGCAACAAAGCCGCACCCAGACCCCAGAGCCACTCTCCTCCCTCCCTCCTCCACCAAGGCCATGCCCACTTGGGCCACCCTGCCACCCTGTGTTCCAGGGACAGCTGGAGCACCTGCTTCACCCCTCGCCAACCCAGCAATCCTGCAGGGCATCTGACCTCCACTGTTGACTTCTACCCAGAGGACATGAACATTTTTAGTTCCCAAGGAATGTACATTGTACATCAGCCCCACGGAAGCTAGGCCACCTCTGAGATGGGGTTGCTGGTTTAAAACAAACACCAGCCTTCCTATATAAGGACCCGATGGCCACCAGGCACCACCTCCGCCAGGAATTGCAGGTAGGCTCGCTCTCTCCTCTCTGCGTGCATGTTTGCTGACAGGTTTATTGTCCGTGACTGCTGCCCATTCATTTAATTTCTCTGGGCCTCAGGAGTCCCCTCTAAACACAGGGGATGTTCGACAATCTGAGTCTGTCTGGTTGCTCAGAGACAAAGCTTCGTTTAGGAGCTGCCTCTAATCCCCCTCCCCACTAAGTCCCCTGGGGCCCTTGCTGGTTCAGCTTCCTCACTCCTCATGAAAAGACTTGCCATGAGCTCCTCAGAGCCTGGGACAAAAGGCACTGGGGAGGACCCCCAGCCCCCTATCGAGTCTTGCTGCCAGGCATTCTGCCCTGAACAGCCTTGGAGAAGAGAAGACACATCCATTCTCTTCTACCTTGGGAGGTGGAGGGGGGTCCTGTCTATACAGCAGTCAGGACCCCAGACAGTAAAGCCCCCTCACGCCATTTGCTGGGCTCCTACCTGAGCTAGCTCAGAGGCACATGAGAAGGAGAGGCAGCTGCCTGGAGACCCTCTCTCCCCCAGGTCCACCTGTCTGCAACCCAGCTGAGGCCATGCCCTCCCCAGGGAACGTCTGCAGCCTCCTGCTCCTCGGCATGCTCTGGCTGGACTTGGCCATGGCAGGCTCCAGCTTCCTGAGCCCTGAACACCAGAGAGCCCAGGTGAGAGCTTCCCACAAAGCCCCACATGCTGACTAGGGTATCTTGTTCCAGCCCTGCCACTTGGCAACCAGCTCTGTGACCTGGAGCAGCAGTGCAATCTCTGGGCTTCAGCCTTCTCCCAGAGCACAAAGGACTCTGGGTCTGACCTCACTCTTTCTGGAAGCACATGGGGGCTTGGGGTCCTAAAGAGACTATTTCCCCCTTCCAGCAGAGAAAGGAGTCCAAGAAGCCACCAGCCAAGCTGCAGCCCCGAGCTCTAGGAGGCTGGCTCCGCCCAGAAGATGGAGATCAGGCAGAAGGGGCGGAGGATGAACTGGAAATCCAGGTCGGTACCTCTGCAGTTGTATGTTTCTGTGGCGGCGAGGGTGGGGTCGGGAGAGGGAGGGCAGGGACAGGTGGCAGTGAACAGGGTCCCAACTACAAGCTCCCCAGAACTATAAAACCAGTACCACAGGAGCTGAGCTCTGCCCTGGGCTCTATGAGGTCTTTGCCCATTAAGAGAAAAACATCTGGGAGAAGTAACTTTGCTACAACAGAATAGGGAGCCTGGGCAGAGGAGAGAGGGTGCCAGAGCCTCCAGATGACTCAAAGGGGACAGAAAATACAGTGCCCAGAGGCAGAGACACCCAGAAATAAACGGCAGGCCCAGACTGAAGATGTTTCTCTGCAGAAAACCGTGTTTTACTCAGGGGCTTCTAGGGCCTGAACTGGGGGATGGAGTGCTTCGAAATAGGTCCCCGGATGGGAGAGCCGGCGCCAGCCCAGGCTCCAGCACTCACTTACCTCATCTGGAGGCAAGGAAGGGGCAGGTCTGGACGATTTGCTCTGACAAATCGTGTGGGGGGCAAGGAGAAAGTTAAGACAACCCAGAGATGGAGAGGAGGAGGGAGTAAAGGATTTTACTGGGTTGTCTATATAACCTTCCTGTGGCTGAGGTTCAGGGAATGGTTTCTTCTAAGCATTTGGTTGGTGATACCATTTCGCGGCTAAGGCAGGATTCCCCCAAGGTAGCACTTAATAATGGCAGTTATTAAACACTGTGCCCGAGGATACCAGCTTCACCTCTAACCGCCCCACCTCCTCCCTATGACAACCTGTGAGGTAAGCAGGGCTGGCATTATTCCCACTTTAGAGCAGAGGAACGGTTCAGAGGGGAACTCACTTGCCCAACGTACCACAGCGGAGTGTGGCAAAGACGCAACGCAAGGTCAGGGCTGATTCCAGTCCCCAAGCCCTCTTCCTCCTCATTGGTCTGATGAACAGACACAGCGCACAGTGGTCCAGGGGAGGCCTCTTCCTTCCAGAGAAGGAGTGAAATGTGCCCGCCTTGGCCTCTGCCTGCCTGTTCACCATACTCTTCTCCAGTCGAGGAATAAAGCCGTCGGAAGCTCCCCCAGCCCCTGCTCGCTCTCATCCTCACCAGTGCCTAGTAGTGTTCAGACCTTTCCTCTACACGATGGGATCCACTAGATTCCCATCTGAAAGAGCTGCGTATCCCTACGCCAAAACCAGGGTATTTTGCTGGGAAGACGGGCAGCTCCACACATGGTCATCTCAGCCAGAGGAGCTGCGCATTAGCCCAGATGAGAAAGAGGTCTTGGTGGCTGATGATGCAAGGTGGGGCTGGTACAGCGGGAACTTTGCAGTTTCTGTGAAAGCCAGACTCAGAGCATGTGACCCACGGTGCCTTGGCTGGAACCAGAAGTCGAACGCCTGGCGGGTGTTGGGAGAAGAGGAGCAGCTGCAGAGCCCAGGAGCGCCCCACTACCAAACCCCTCACAACCTAGTGTCCCACCCACCTCTCTCATCTCAGGCCCCTCTACCTCCCCGCAAACGTTTCCCTCCCAAAATCAAGTTTCAGAGTAGAAGACTTTGGAGACCAAGTCCCACTCCCACTGAACAGATGGGCCACTGAGGCCAAGAGGGAAGCTGGCCCCCACCACCAGCCAGCACCATGACACCTCTCACTTGCCTGCACCACAGCGCCAGGTGTTAGGCCAGCCCAGCAGTCTCCCAGACCGCTGCTCCTGTTCACTAAGATGTCTGCCAGGTGATGGGCCACCCTGCATTTGCCTCAGCAGTGGAAGAAAAATGAGTTTTTACCGGAGGGAATGGAAGGCCCCAACTTTCCTTACCAAAAAAAAAAAAAATCAATCATGTCATTCCCCACTGGGTCCATCTTCACAGTGGAGTTAAGGGGAGGGAGATTTCGGAAAGGGAACACATAGCTATTGGTTGGTTAATAGCTTCTCTGCGCCTGTGTCCTCACCTGTAAAACGGGTACAGTGGTAGCGCCTACCCCACAGGGAGGCCCTGAGGATGCCTGGCCTGACGCAGAGGAAGGGAATGGGACTAAAGCGGTTTTCAGGGCCAGGTGGGTTTAAAAGTCCTGCATCCTAGTCCTTGGCCTCCAACTCCCTGGGCTTCTACTGTGAGGACCAAATGACCCAGCACTAAGATCCTTCCCTGACTCAGACAAGACAGTGCCCAACATGGCCAGGCACCGAGGCAGCCACTGGCAAACAGAGGCAATCTCTGCTCCCAAGGAAAGTCTGCCATGTGGCTGCAGCAGAGCTCCTTCCCACTTAAAGCTTTGAGCTCCAGAAAATCATCTCAGGAACGCCTGGAAAACGGGAGAGATGGGGAGCTCTCCCTGTAGAGGGGAAGAAACGGAGGCACAGAAAGGAGAACTCGGTTCAGAGCCTCCTTCTAGGAAAACATTAGCTTCCTTTTGAATTTCCAGGCATCAAAGAAAGGGTTATGCATATGAGAGGAAAAAATACCTAGGGAAGGAGAAAAAGGAGAAGAAACAGACAAGAGGGAAAGGAGAAAGAGCTGGGGGCAGGGAAGGAATAGAAGGCCAGCAGGCCAGTGCTGAGAATGCCGGGCAGACCCCCTGCCAGGGCCCAAAATGCTGCCATTGGTGACTCAACCGTTTGTCTTCAAAACTGCAAAGGAGAAAAAAATCTCATACCAGGGAACACCACAGCTTTTATCAGCAATACCCCTAGAGGCAAAGGCTGGGAGGCATGAGACCGCAAGGTAAGTGTCTGACAGATGGTGAATGGGAAGGTGAGCTGTGGCCCTGAGAAAGGAAGAGAATCTGGCTGAGGTGTCACTCGGCAGTCCCTGCTGGGGCCCAGAGGCCATTCTCCCTCTCCACTCCTGAGGAGAGAGCAGAGAGCCCAGAGCCCCCTTTGGGATGGGGATGGGCATGACCTCTGACATCTCCTGGGTCCTTCCTGCCCTGCCTCCTAGTTCAACGCCCCCTTTGATGTTGGAATCAAGCTGTCAGGGGTTCAGTACCAGCAGCACAGCCAGGCCCTGGGGAAGTTTCTTCAGGACATCCTCTGGGAAGAGGCCAAAGGTGAGTCCTGCCTGGACCAGGTCTGCTTGGTTTCCTTGCAGCCCCACGTGGGAGTTCACTCTGGGTGATGAGAGTTTTCCCCAACCTCTGCCTCTCCAAAAGAACTTCTAATTTCCCTTTCCCAAAGATCTGCAGGAGAGTGGTTGGCTAGTATTTGTGAGTGGCTCAGAAGGGAGCTCATCATAGTCTTTGTGTTCAAAGAATGTTCTAAGAACTAGTACATTAGCTAGCTTTGGGGCCTCAGCTGAACCTCAGCATCCTTAACTGTAAAATGGAGCTATTTTACCTATTGCGGGAGTCTACAATTATTTGGTGTTACACCATCTTCACTGCCTAATTTTACTCCACAAACAAAAAGGAATTGGCGCCAAAGTAGCACTCAGAACAGGTTCTGCAGGCTGTTAAGCAGTGCCTTCAAATATTAGAGATTCCTGAGTTAAGCAAAGGGTTTGCTTTGAATCCCCTCTTCTTGTAAAAGAAAAAAAGAAACCGCCCGACTGATTGAGGTGGCAGAAAACACCTGCACATCTGCAAAGCACTGTCATCACCAAAGCGGTGACCCTTCACCCCTGGGGAACAGCAGGGGTAGCATTCACCCCGCTGTGCAAACGAGGAAACCAAGACTCAGCTTTGAGGTGACTTACCCAGGGCACAACAGTCTGACTCCAAGGCCAGTGCTTCCCCGCAACCCCCACCATTACATCCCACCTGCAATGTCACCACCGTAGAAGAAAAGCACTAGCAGGACACTACGCCCAGCATTCTGACTCAACCTCTTGCTTTCCAGAGGCCGCAGCTGACAAGTGATTGCCCACAAGCCTCACTCACCTCTCTCTTCCTCCCAAGCTTAGAAGCGCTCATCTGGCCTTTCACTTGCTTCTGCCGCAACTCCCACGACTGTTGTACAAGCTCATGAGGTGAATAAATGTTCAAACTGTAGGCTGATGTTCCAAATGGGAATTTTTTTCAAAGAGGAAAAGTTAACATTTCACTTTAAAAAAATCAAAATAATAAAGACGAAAATATTTCTTGGTCTATGGTCTGTGGGAAGGGAATAAAAGGACAAGTAGTAAGGCCAGTGTGCATGCTTAGAAAACCTAACCACACCAGCTCACTCAAGCAGAGAAGCTACTGTATGTGCATGCATTGTGCAGAATTAAGACTGGGTTTCTTAGAGGAGGAGAGAAAGGGGGAGAGCAGGAGGGAAAGGGGAAGAAGAGGAGGGAGGGAGAAAACGAGGAGGGAGAGGGGGAGAGAGAAAGAGAGATAAAGTGGGACTAAGAGAAAGGGAAGAGAGGAAGAACAAAGACACAGTTCCTTTACACATCAGGGCTTCCTGAGTGCAAGGCTGCACTAACAGCTTATTAACAACCAGCCAGGGCTGTGTGGACAAAGAAACTTCAGGATGACATTATCGGAGCCAACATCCATTCAAGATCGGAGAGGAAGACAGGAATGCCCAAGAATGAATTTGAAGTTAGACGTTAAGTGAGGTGCCCAGCGGCCCTTGGGCACTGCTAGACAGCGCTGAAAGAGCTGCGTTCTCCTTCCTCCCTTCTCCACTACTGAGAAGGCCTGACAAAGCAGATGCCTCATGTGGGCAAGGCTGGCTGTCACCATGGTTCCCTTACTGATACCTGGTGGGATCCCCAAACATTCCCTCAACTCCAGCTTACAGCAGACATGAGCCTTGACTCTTATGTTCCACAACAATTCCAGTTACGACACTGGTCTTCCCGGGGAAAGGCCACTCGGTCATGCCCACCTTAGCCTAAACGTGTGGACTGACTTGAGTGTGGGCAACGGATGGGACACATTGCTAAAGGGAGGGAAAGGCAAAGAACAAGGCAGCCCCAGGCAGCATGCCCTTAGCTCAGCCATCTGAGCACTTGTGAGAAGCATGCAGGAAGCTGTCTGCAGAGACAGTTGGGGTAATGACCGCACTCTGGAAAACCCACCACTTGAGAGGGGTGCTAGGAGCCCGGCGTCTCCTCAAAGTAAACTCGCGCCCCACACTCCAGGCGCAGCTAACCACTGATCAGGTCGCACGGCAGACAGGCAGATAGGCGCACCTCAGGCACTACCACTGGTCGGAGTCGGCAGACAGACAGATGGCCGGCCCACACTCAGGCACTAACCACTGGTCAGGTGCGGCAGACAGACAGAAACCCAACGGCTCTCCCTCACATAGGAGCTGTGGTCGGTGAACACCACCGTCATCCGGGAACTTCTCAGAAATGCAGAATCTTCCGCAGCACCCCAGCCCTAATCTCTCAGGATCTGCATTTTAACAAGATCCCCAGGCTACTTAGTAAATGGCTGATGGGAAATGGCTTCTTTCTTACAATTGCATGTGAATCTACAAATATCTGTAAACAAAAGTTCAATTTTAAAATATGACTTCTTGATTGATAAATTGAAATTCACTTACATTGGTTAGGCCATGGGTATAAAGATGTGGGGATTAAAAAAAAAAAAAGCTCCTTCTCAGGTGTCACAGCACACTGCAGGCCCCCCGCTAACCCCCCCCCCCACCCCGACAGCCATGCCCCTACCTCCCCAGACACCTGGCACAAGTGGGTACAGAGATCAACACACTTGTCCTGGAACTTAACCATCTCAGCTCTGACACTTAGTTGGGATACAACCCTGATTATCACTAACTGCCCACAGCCCTCTTATCAATAGCTAGAGAAGAGGAGCGAAGGCCCAAAATGGCCAAAGTGGTCAGGAGCTGGTTTCTTTTTGAGAAAGCACCCACTGATTGGGCTTGGGAGAGGATGCGTACCAGGCTCTGAACAAATGCTGGTCACCTGATGCTTCCCCCACCAAAGACAAGAACTTACTTCTCTCTCAAAGGAATCACAAGCTAAATTATTACTAGCTTGCCTGGGTCATTCAAATAGAAACAGATATTGCACCCCACTGTGGACTGGGCACTCTCACCTGTGCCAGGCAACAAGGTGTAGTGCAAAGATCTGGGCTTTCGTTTTGGACCTGAATTTGGATACCAGCTGTATGATCCAGGCCAAGACTGAATTTCTCAGGCTCCTCACATGTAAAATGCCTACCTTGCTGGGTTACTGCCAAGACTCAACATGAGATCTCACATGAGCCATAGCTGCTAGGCACAGGGCCCGGCACGTAGCTAAGCATTCAATTACTACAGCAGCTGGCACTTACTGCCACACCCCTGATGTGCACCAGGCACCATGTTAAATACTCATGCAGATTAATGTGATTTCACTTCATTTTCACAGCAAGCCTACTTATGAGGGAGAAAACTAAAGCTCAGAGAAATTAAGTTAACTTTCCCAAAGTCACACAGCAAGTACGTGGCTGACTCACGGACATCATCAGAAGGCTCAGGTGCTGCTTTTTCATCTGGCTCCACAGCCTCTCAGCCAGTGCGGCTAACCTCGCTCTACTGCCTAGGATGAGAGAGGTTTCCATTTTCATTCATTTTCCTTCAGAATACACTGGGTGAACGTGGTAGCGGGGTAGAATAGTGAGGACAATTTCAAGTCAACAATGGGCGGAAATATAATTTATCAAAGGAAATGGTTAGAGGACGCCTTTGAGAAAATGTATTATTTCAAACATGTTCCTGTATCAGCTTTCTTAAACCCACTCCTTCATGCATCGTTTAATGATACCACTGTAACTTGATCATCTCTAAAGTGGGGTGTAGGTACCCCCAGGGTGAGTGAGCTATTTGCTGGAGAAAAAAAATTCTCCTCGTGAAAAAACTTTTACCTTGTGTATAATTAGCATAACAGCATAAGTATTTAAGTTCTTATACACTTATAGGTGTGTGTTCAGAAATTCTCCTAAGACAGTGCACAGAGAAGAGTTGAGACCCCTCCACTAAGCTACTCACCTTCATCTGAATCCACTTTCAAATGTCACTGGCATTTGGGAGGTCGAGGCGGGTGGGTCACCTGAGATCAGGAGTGCAAGGCCAAACTGGTCAACACAGCAAAACCTCATCGCTACTTAAAACTTAAAAAAAAAAAAAAAATTAGCCAGGCATGCTGGTGGGCGCCTGTAATCCCAGCTACTCAGGAAGCTGAGGCAGGAGAGTCACTTGAACCTGGGAGACGGAGGTTGCAGTGAGCCAAGATCAGGCCACCGCATTCCAGCCTGGGCGACAAAGTGACACTCAGTCTCAAAAAAACAACCAAAACCAAAAAAAGATGTCACTGGCAAATGAGCACTTTTTAATACAGTGATCCTGAGAGGGACTAGCTGGCCACTAATCACCATCTTTGACAGAGTTTGCTTCTTCAATCACTGTACATTCCGGTGGCCATTTGCCCTTACTTTACAAAAATGAATGAAGCAAAATGAAGGTGCTGACAGCAAATGATGAGTATCAGTCCCAAGTTTCCTACAGAAAGATGGAAACACCAGAAAAGTCAAGGACAGACAGTCACAAGGACCGTCACTGAGTGGACAAAGCCAACTGCACATTCGACTGTGAAGGAACTGAGACAAAGTTCAGGGCGATGCCAAATATACATCATCAATGATTGTATCTAAAAGACAAGGCAGCAACAGAGACTTCAAAGGTGTTCAGTATTCTTGCAAAAGAGCCTTCCTTTTTATGTGTAAGTTTACTTTTTGGCCAGTGCACTTGTATTCAAGAATACCTTAGTACAAAATAGGAGGGCTGAGTGCAAGTAATGAAACAGAATTTCCTCCACAGTTTACCCAGAGGCATCAGGAATTCAGTCCAACGCCCATCATCCAACTGATTCATCAACACCCCCAGGGACTAGATTTTTCTTCCTCCTACAGCCTTGCGCTGGAAACAAAAAAAGAAAAGAAAAGAAAGTATCTACATAGGTTAGAAAGAGGCAGTGCATCTGAGTTCCCAGGCAGTAGAGTGCCAACACTCTAAGGCTGGCGAACTAGGAGGTGTCAGGCGGTGGGCTCACACCTGTAATCAGCACTTTGGGAGGCCAAAGATTGGGTGGACCCACGAGGTCAGAAGATGAGACCATCCTGGATAACACAGGGTGAAACCCGTCTCTACTAAAAATACAAAAATTAAGCTGGTGGTGGCCGAGGCGCCTGTAGTAGTCCAAGCTACTCGAGACTGGGAGGCAGGAGGAGAACAGAGTGGCGTGAACCCAGGAGGGAGAGGCGGAGCACACAGTGAGCTGAGATCCGCGCCACTGCACTCCAGCCCTGGGTGACAGGCGAGAATCCGTCTCAAAAATTATTTTTTGGGGAATACAGGGGAGGGAGAGACAGAGTCTGGCTCTCTGCATCACCAGGCTGGAGTGCAATGGCAATCTTGGCTCCTGCAACCTCCGCCTCCTAGGTTTCAAGTGATTCTCCTGCTAAGCCTCCCAATAACTGGAGACTACAGGCGGCGTGCCACCTCAGCTATATTTTTGTATTTTAGTAGAGATAGGGTTTCACCCGTGTCTTCAACAGTCTGAGCACCTAGCCTCAGTGATCTGCCGCCCTGGCCTCCCAAAAGAAGATCCCCTAAGGTAATGAAACCACACCATGCTTGAGCTTTAAAATTCTTATATGCAGTTTAACTTTACAGAGAGCCACATGGATACTCAAGAAAGTCTCCAGCTATCTGGATTCTTGGGTTACAAAGCTGGCCAACAACCAGATTCAACCATTGTATCACTCAGGTAAGTCTACACAAACACAGAGAGACTGGGTTGGCTGGAGGATCCATCACTTTATTTTCAGAAAAAGATGGCCAAAGAGGGGAAAAAATACAGAGGCATTCCCACAGCACAGTGAAAACAATCAGCCATCCAAAAAGCTGAATCAAAAACAACGCCAACCGACTTTCACGCCCACACAGGTGAGGTTTCACTAGGTAACAGCACATAAATGATCCTAGATCATTTAGAGAGGATTTCTCTCTAAATCCTAGAGAGAAAAGTAGATAGCACCTTGTGCTTTTCCTTGGCAGGTGGATGGCACAGGCTTGGAGACTTCCATGTCATCATCGCTTTTCCTCCTCTAACACAGGACTGGTTGGTTTCACCTGCAGGCAGTACTGACTTCAGGGCTTGTGGAGAGGAGATGGTTGTGCTGCAGTTCACTTGGTGACAATAAAGCACTTTGATATACTCAGCAGTCCCCAGATCTTCCAAGCAGGAGATCAGGTCCCCCCCGACTTCCCACATGGGCAAATCTGCAGCACAGACAACATAACGGCACAGCTGATCCATGAAGACAGACAGTGAATCAAGGCTGAGTTCCAGGCCGGTGACTTGTGTACCAGGGGCAAGACGGAAATACCAGATAGGAAATATTAAATCCATTCCATTTTAGCTCACAAGGCTCAAATGCACCTTCCAAAAACACCTAGAGGAATTTAGGATTCCATAAGGGACGTATTTTACAATTTAAGCCTCCAAGAACACAGACGAGGGACTCCAGGTGACCTATCCACCTCACTGCAGGAGATCAGGGTGAAGGATCCTTTGAAACAAAATACAGTCTCCTCTCACTTAACCCTGGACCATTAGAAACTCTAGGGCCTGTAACGAATATACCTTTACAAGGCACCAGCAGGCGGCAGAGCAGAGCTCAGGACCTGAGATGACTCAGTTGCTCAAAAGGTGAAGGAGAGGCTCTGACTTCTAAAACACAGAAAGACAGGACACAGGAGAGGCAAAGGCAAGGGGGCACCCAGGAGAAGCGGGAGAGGGACTGGTACATTTGCAGACACCAGGCCTGCTTATTCTGCATAGACAATGTAACATGGCTGAGCTGCCCTGCAGAGCTTCAGAGAATGACGTTGATTCACCTCTCAACCTGGGCAGGGCACACAAGGGACTGTTAACGCAAGATGAAATGAGGATTATTTTTGGTCAAATGTTCCAGAGAAGGGGGCAAAAGTGAAACAAAAGGAGGCTGGGAACCCCTGACATAAGACTAGCAGGTAGTTTCTGCTGCAAACTGAACCTTATCAGCTTAACACACCCACACAGCAGCCCTGAGGGCATCAGTGAGTAGGAAGTACCTCCTTTGGGGTCCTCTTCCCCAAGAAGGCCTCTTCTGGAGTACCCCAGTCTGTCCTGGATCTCCATCATGAACAATGAGCGCTCCTCTGCACACCCCATATCGATGGCAGTGGAACCAATGAGACCAGCAGTTGAAGTCCTTCTGCCTGTGCTGACGCTGGAGTTGACACCAGAACAGTGACCGTCAAATTGAAGAGTTATCCAGGGAAGGAAAGAGAACGACTTCACTGGTTGCAAGAAAATAAACCTCTGAGATAGGTCTCCAGTTAATTTCCCCCAAAAGGTTTCCCAGTTGGGAGTCTGTTTTTAGAACCGAGAACCAGGAACTGAGTTACACACCCACGTGTGTTTAGACGAGTAGGCGGGTGACTTTATTCACAAACTGCTCAAAAATACAGGCTGCAGAGAACAGAATTTGGACGGCCAAACTCACTGTACCCTCATATCACACTCTTCTTTGTTGCCTACCCTGGAGCATTTTGGCTGGGAGGCAAAACCCCAGTGCTATTACAGGCAGTCCCCATACCCCTCATTCCACGCCCACCCCACCCCACCCACAAGCTGAAGCCTTATGACCCGCTTCGAGTTAAACATCCTGTCCTGGTTTTCTGTGTTCCAATCAGCTCTCCAAACACATCCTCGACCTGAGACACAGACTTCAAGCCAGCCTGTGTTCTGTCAGGCTGCTGGTTGCCCTGGAGGGTGGAAGAGAAAAGGAAAACGGTTTCAAATCACGTCACTCAAAACAAATCGGGCTTAATGCTTATACTATGTTTATATTCTTTACATTAATAAAATGCAACAAAAGACTTGTTTGTCCTGGTTTTTAAAAAACACAAATGTGAGTTTTATGACCTTTCTAGGAAACTCCTGAGGACTGTACCTTCTCTGCTTAAAGACTGTAGAGGCGACTGGTGTTCTCACGCAAGGCAGCCAAGGTGCGGGAGAGTGGCTGATCTTTGACCCTGGCAATCTCTCGGACCGTATGCAAGGCCAGGCCCGGGTGGGCATACTGGCAAAGGCTTTTGGGAACCTGGAAGACATCAAGCGGTCATAACATCATTGTGCCATCTGTGCACCGTCATAACCTAGAACTCCCTCCCTGTCCCTTCCCCAGCAAGGACCTCTTTGGGGCTGCCCTGTAGAGACCCCGTTACCTGCAGGTGCAGGGAGAGTCCTAGTCATGGGGGCTCTGGGTGAGCAGGGTCCCACGCTTCCTTGGACTACCCTCTACAGGGTAGGGCTTTGCACTGCCTGGAAGAGAGTGGTTACCCTTCAGCTTCTCAGCCCCCTAGACTTTTGGTTCTGCAGAGTAACAGCAAGGAGGCATCTACACAGCCCAGGATGGGACCTGGAAGTCACTGGGGCTCTGGCCCTGCCAACCTTGTAAGGGTGACCACCCACCTCCCCAACCTCTCCCTCCGGTGCCTCCCCTCAGCCTGAAGACCCCCTTACCTGGCGAGGGAGGAAATAGGGAGCATCCGTTTCTACGATGATTCTCTCTAGTGGGATCTGCCTCAGGGCTTCCCGGGCCTCCCAGGCGGAGGAGTACGTCAGCACTGCTGTGAAGCCCACAGACATGTTGGGAAAGTACTTCAGTAGGGGCTCGATGACCGGGTAGCTGCCGGTGAAGCAATGCCTGGGGACAGAACTCCACATCAGGGCTGCTCACAGTCCCCTCTGTAGCAACCCCCAGCTCCCACTAGACCCATCACCCCTTTTCAATGATTCCCAGAAATGGGAAGACTGCGTCCTAGGGAAGGACTCCACAGTAAACACAGACAAGGGCTGGCTCCAACACAGGAAGGCCCAAGATGGCACTTGGTGAGTGATCAGAAATCACTCAGAGATCACCACGCACACCGCAGAATGCTCTGCAGTCACCTGAGATGACCACCACAGAGAACACACTGGGATAGGAAATGCTCCTAACACTGAAGAGGAGCAAAATCAAGAACTGTGGCCCCTATGATGACAACGACAGCATATAAAAACTATGCCCATGTAGTCAAATGAACTGAAAGAAAACCTAACAAAATATTGGGAAGTCGAACTACAGATGAATTTTCTTCTCTTAATCTGATACCTATTCATGTTCTTGGTGCCATATATATATAGTTACCAATCTGGAAATTCAGGGCCTCCTCCTGCAATACCACCTCGTTGGGTCAGCTTAGCCCTGGCCTACCAGCCACCATTACATTTCCTTCAAAGTTAGCCCAAAATGCAGCCATGAAAACCAACCAACCAGAAAAGCCAACTGACTGCTTCATCATTGGTGTGTGCCCAGCTGGGGGCCAGAGGCTTCACTCACTCTGCTTAGGTACCCAAAGGCCCTGACAGCCCCATCCCCCTTTTTCTGCCATCTGACAAGACCCAGTTTGGGTGCTAGAGTCCTTGTTATTCAGCCAGCCCCTCTCAACCATCTTTAAGGAGCTGGCCAGGCATCACCTCCTGAGTCTTCTGGTTGGGCTATGATCATCGGCCTCTGCTCTGGCTCCCGCAGCACCTATGACCACCCAGTCCCACACACTATGTAGACAGAAGCCACCATCCAACCTGTCTCCTGGCAGCACCGCCAGATATCCCAAGAGGCAAGTCAATGCCCAGTACCTACACGTGGCAGGAGTTCGTAAGTTCAGAGAGTTTACCAAACCGAACTGAAGAACCCCTAGATGCCATTCTGATAAAATATGACATTGATTTTCGTAACTGGGGGGAAAGGAGCTTTCAAGTTCAAAATAGGAAAGAAAATGTCCTTTCAAGTACCCTTAGATGCTCTGTGTGCTAAGTCATCAGACACCACAGCAACCTCTCAAGATAAGCAGTCCTCACTGCTGAGAACTGAGACTCCATTTCCACCCATCCCATCCCCAGGAGGAGGGCACGAAAGGCCCCTTGTGCTCACTGGTGATTTAGGGTTATTAGTTCAAACCATATGAAGTTACTATTTTGTGAGGAAAAAAAAAAAAAGGTCAAATATGATACATTTCAAGTGGTTTAACCTAATAGTTAATTCTTTAGAAAAGACAGTGTATAGGCCAGGCGCGAAGGCTCATGCCTATAATCCCAGCACTTTGGGAGGCCGAGGCAGGCAGATCATGAGGTCAGGAGTTCGAGACCAGCCTGGCCAACATGGCAAAACCCCATCTCTACTAAAAATACAAAAATTAGCTGGGCGTGGTGGCACATGCCGGTAATCCCAGCTACTCAGGAGACTGAGGCAGGAGAATTGCTTGAACCCGGGAGGCAGAAATTGCAGTGAGCCGAAATTGCACTACTACACTCCAGCCTGGGCAACAAGCTGAGACTCCGTCTCGGGGAAAAAAAAAGAATAGATAGTGTATAATGACAGAATACAATCATTGCCGTCCTCATCAACTTCTCATCTTTCCAACTAACGTCCTAGACAGAGGGAAGTGTTTCTTTCATTTGCCCGCTGAAGTTCCAGTCTTCTAACCTATGGATCTTGTAGTCAGGGGGCACAAACTTTTTCATGATGTCTAGCAGATCTTCATCAGCTTCTCGGCAGTGGATCACCAAGGGCTTCTTTAGAGAGACAGCCAGCTGTAGCTGTCTCTCAAATACCTAGAAGAGGACACAGCGACAACCCCTGTTGGTTAGCAGCACTTCAGAAGTCCATTACCTCTGGAACACCCAGTCCAGCAGGCACCCCCACCGTGTCTCCAACTCTTTTAACTGTATAATGTAATAATAATAGCTAATGATTATTGGGCATTTACAATAGAGCCAGGTAGTGCCCAAAGTACTGCAGGTCTATCATAACCTGCAGTCCTCACAACCACCCTGAGGCAGGTGCTGCTCTCTGTGCTGAGGGCAAGTTAACTTGCAGTCAGCAGTTGTAGCACCAGGATCCAAACTTGAACCCTGGCAGTCCACACAGTAATCACTGTATGATGCCAACCTGGGGTGGCAGGGGCAGGGCAGGGATCAAGAACATAAAGCACAAAGTTAATGTCCCTCACCTCACTGTCCCCACCTCCGCTCTCAAGAGATACCAACTTCCAGAACTCTCCCTATGCAGAGCTGTTAGGGATGGTGGAGCGTGGTGTTTATGTGTATCTCCAGCAAGGTGCCTCTGGTTCTCAGAAGGTGCTCAAATACTTGCTAAAGAAACAAATACGGCTGGGCGCGGTGGCTCACACTTGTAATCCCAGCACTTTGGGAGGCCGAGGCGGGCGGATCACAAGGTCAGGAGATCGAGACCATCCTGGCTAACACGGTGAAACCCCGTCTCTACTAAAAATGCAAAAAATTAGCTGGGCAAGGTGGCGGGCACCTGTACTCCCAGCTACTCGGGAGGCTAAGGCAGGAGAATGGCGTGAACCCGGGAGGCGGAGCTTGCAGTAAGCCGAAATCTCGCCACTGCACTGCAGCGTAGGCGACTGAGCAAGACTCCGTCTCAAAAAAAAAAAAAAAAACAACAAGAAACAAATACACTTATTTTCCACAACTTTTTTTTTTTTTTTTTTTTGAGACCGAGTCCTGCTCTGTCGCCCAGGCTGGAGTGTAGTGGCGCGATTGCAGCTCACTGTAGCCTGCACCTCCTGGGTTCAAGTGATTCTCCTGCCTCAGCCTCCCGAGTAGCTGGTATGACAAGCAGGCACCACCTTGCCTGGCTAATTTTTGTATTTTTTTGTAGAGATGGGGTTTCGCCATGTTGGTCAGGCTGGTCTCAAACTCCTAACCTCAACTGATCTGCCCACTTCAGCCTCCCAAAGTGCTGGGATTACAGGCATGCGCCACCGTGCCCGGCCAATTTGCTTCCTTTACTCAGTCAAAATCGGATATCCTCGCAAGTCAGTAACTACAGATATACTTTACTCTTTATAACACTAGCCACTTTTAAATCTTCACTATTGTTAATTTAAATGAAAAAAGTAGGGTTAGGACCTGTTCTTTCCTCTAACGAGCCCAGGTTTAGAACAAAGAAAAGTATTAATTCACCAGGTGTGGTGGCTCACGCCTGTAATCCCAACACTTTGGCAGGCAGAGTCGGGTTTGAGGTCAGGTGTTCAAGACAAGCCTGGCCAACATGGTGAAACCCTGTCTCTACTAAAAATACAAAAATTAGCTGGGCATGGTGGCAGGTGCCTATAATCCCAGCTACTTGGGTGGCTGAGGCACAAGAATCCCCTGAACCTGGGAGGCGGATGTTGCAGTGAGCTGAGATTGTGCCACTGCACTCCAGCCTGGACAGAGCAAGACTGTCTCAAAAAAAAAAAAAAAAGATTAATTCATTATAAGCAAATCACCTCATATTGTTTCCATGAGTAGTTTTTACAATTGTGGAACATAATTCGTGTTTATGTTTTTAGCATCAAACAATGAGATACTTTTGGTAATTTGAGTCAGGTGATAGTCACTTGAGAATGAGATTTACAAGTCTAACACCTGTACTGCCTCTTCTCAAAATAGCAACACTAAGCCAATACCAATTCTGATGTAACTTTTGTTTAATCTGTGTTTTCAACAAAAGGAAAATGACCATAGACATCAAAATTATAGACTGCTTGGAAGAGGCTTTATTTAAAGGCTGGCCAGTTCCACTATCAACAGGTGGCTGGAGCTCCTCCTATTTGCATCTGCTAAGCTGTTCACCTGTCCTCCCCTGACCCCTACACACAGGCAGGAGAGGTTTCAAGAGATTCCAATTCCAACATTTCATTCCAGCCTCTAAAAAATTATCCCTCAGAGTAGTGAAATAAACTATTAGAGCTTTAGGATAGAATATTACACAGCTGTTAAACATTTTTCAAAGTATAGTTGATGAATGGGAAAATTTCACAAGTGGAAAAGACACTTAAAACTATTTAATTTCCTCATTTCTTTTTTTAACACAAGCACGCACATCCAACCTACGTTTCTTTGATCCTATGACAGGTGCTTGGAAGACAAGCCACTTTGCAATTGTTCCTTGCAATTTTATTGTCCCTTGCAATTTTCCAAGGGACAATAACATTACATTTATAATGTTTCGTAAAACACATCCAGATTTCAAAAATGTTAAGAAGGAAGAAGAACTCATTAGAATGCAGGAACTTGTGGTTGGACAGGAGCTATTTGCAGCATTTGTCCTCACCAGGAACCCAGCTGAAAAAGAACAGGAGTGAAGGAGGTACAGATGAGTTACTACCCAGCATAATTATTCACTTCTACCTGCATAAGGCTGGGTTCCTAACTGATCCATTATTTCCAGGGATTCCACAGTTAGTCTCTCCTGGGGGTTGCCCCAGGCATCTCTTGCATATTTATTACCTTAATAATTAATAAATTCCTCTTTAACACACGTAAAGAGATACAGCCTGGGTAGGGAAGGACAGTATACTCTCCCTGGCACCCCTCCCAGATGCTGACATGTGCAATTTACACACAAAGTCTTCAGGATCTAACTCTTACGAGTTACATAGTTAAATCTGTAAACACCACAGATCAACAAAGAAAACGTTAACAGTAATTTGCTCTAACCAGCAGAATAACTATAACTACCCATTCTTTCCCCAGTTGTTTTGCTTCTCTATTTTCCAATCCTTCCAGAAAATTTTAGGTACAACAACCAAACTCTCTTATAATGAACTGGGTCTAGCACCCTATCATCTTGGCCAGATACATTCCTTCCACAGGCTTTTTTCTTTTTTTTTTTTTTAATGTAATAAAGATACGGTCTCACTATGTTGCCTAGGCTCATCTTGAACTCCTAGGTTCAAGCAATTTCCTGCCTCAGGCTCCCAAAGTGTTGGGATTACAGGCGTGAGCCACCTCGCCCAGCCCTCTATAGGTTCTTCTTCTTCCCTTCACAAGATAAAACATTCAGCAGGACACATCAAGAACTTGCTAACTGCTCTTTCAGGTAAATGCAACTCTGACATCCAACCAGGTGCAGTTCCCAGTCACCACCATTCACCTCATTTAGGTACCAAAGTTTTTATTTACATCAAAACAGTGTCCACATCCCCCACCCAGCCTAGGAGTCTCTGGTGTTGACAAATATTTTCTAGTCTTCCTCCCTTTTACAGGCAGCTTAGCCCTCCCCCAGCCAGCAGCAATTCCTCAGACTCATTATCTTCCAGTCTTGAGTCGAATCTCACCAAGCCAAATGACATCTTCAAGACTGTGTTTATCACCCTGTGCCTATCACTTCTAGTTCAGTTCGTTGTGCAGGTCGCCCCATGGACCTTTAAGTGCAGACCTGAGACCCTGATAATTCTGTTTTGTTTTGAGACAGGGTCTCACTCTGTCACCCTGGCTGGAGCATAATCATGGGTCACTGCAGCCTCAACCTCCCAGGCTGAAGCAATCCTCCTGCCTCAGCCTCCTGAGTAGCTGGGACCCCAGGCATGTGCCATCACACTCGGCTAATTTTTTTTCTTTCTTTTTTTTTTTTTTGTAGAGATGGGGTTTCGCTATGTTGGCCCAGGCTGGTCTCCAACTCCTGGCCTCAGGTGATCCGCCTGCCTCGGCCTCCCAAAGTGCTGGGATTACAGGAATGAGCCACCGCACCCAGCCATACCCAGCTAATTTTTGTATTTTTAGTAGAGATGGGGTTTCACCATGTTGGCCAGGTGGTCTCAAACTCCTGCCCTCAAGTGATCCACCCATCTTGGCCTCCTGAAGTGCTGGGATTACAGATGTGATCCTGTAAATACAAAAAATTAGCTGGGTGTGGTGGCGGGAGTCTGTAATCCCAGCTACTCAGGAGGTTGAGGCAGGAGAATTGCCTGAACCCAGGAACCGGAGGCTGCAATGAGCCGATATCATGCGATTACACTCCAGTCTGGCCAACGAGAGCAAAACGCTGTCTCAAAAACAAAAAATTAGCCGGGTGTGGTAGCAGGCCCTATAATTCCAGTTACTCAGGAGGCTGAGCCAGGAGCATCACTTGAACCCAAGAGGTGGAGGTTGCAGTGAGATGAGATCATACCACTGCCCTCCAGCCTGGGTGACACAGCAAGACTCCATCTCAAAAAAAATGTTTTTTAATTAGCCAGGCGTGGTGGTGTGCACCTGCAGTCCCAGCTACTTAGGGAGGCTGAGGTGGGAGGATCACTTGATCCCAGGAGGTTGAGGCTGCAGTGAGCTATGGCTGCACCACAGAACTCCAGTGTGGGCAACAAAGACCTTATCTCTGGAAAAAAAAAAAAAGAAAAGAAAAATTCTAAAATACTACAACTCTTACCCTGACAACGCACCATGATCAAAAAATATTGGGAGGAAAAAAAATATTAACAGGGGCTGCACGCATCAGATCAGGCCTGTAATTCCGGCACTTTTTGGAGGCCAATGCAAGTGGATTACTCAAAGTCAGGAGCTCAACACTAGTCTAACAAACTTGATGAAACCCCACCTCTACTAAACATACAAAAATTAGCCAGGTGAGGTGGCACACGCCTACAGTCCCAGCTACTCAGGAGGCTGAGGCAGGAGAATCGCTTAAACCCAGGAGGCAGAGGCAGAGGCTGCAGTGGGCCGAGATCACGCCACTGCACTCCAGCCTGGGTGACAGAGTGAAATTCTATCTCCAAAAAAAAAAAAAAGAAAATAATATTAACAGAGTATTAGCCATGATCCCTGGTTGAATGAGAAATTATGCATTTTTTATTATTTTTCAAATATTCTACAATGGGTACATTTAAAAAAAAAAAAAAAAGCAGGCCAGGCACAAGTGGCTCACGCCTGTAATCCCAGCACTTTGGGAGGCCGAGGCGGGTGGATCACCTGAGGTCAGGAGTTTGATACTAGCCTGGCCAATGTGGGCTCTACTAAAAATACAAAAATTAGCCAGGTGTGGTGATTCACACCTGTAATCCCAGCTACTCGGGAGGCTCATCGGGAAAATAGCTTGAACCCAGGAGGCGGAGGTTGCAGTGAGCTGAGATTGCACCACTGCACTCCACAGCCCAGGCAAAAGAGTAAGACTCCCTCTCAAAAACTAAATTAAGAAAACCTAAAGTTTACTGCTTCCCAAAAAAGAAAGAAAACAAATGTTTTGACATTGATATTATCTATAAGAAGTCACTAAGCTGAACAGTAAGAAATAAAACTGAACAGTAAGAAATAGCTTGTAAAGCATTTGACAAATTGGCATCTAGATGGTCTGGATGACAGCAAGCGCACTGCATTTTCAGGGATTCTAAATTATTTAGTTCTAATATTAGATAAACCCTTATTGTCAGGCTTCAACAACTAAAGGAAAATTAAAACTATAAGCAGACAAAAGAGAGCCTTGTTACCTTGTGCTGTTCTGGGACAGGCGTGGTGCACTTGTAAGAGTAATCCAAGCCCATTTCCCCAAATGCCACAGCCTTGGGGTGCCTTAAGGCTTGCAAAAGATTTCTTTCTTGACTCTCACTGTAGTAACGTGCAAAATGAGGGTGACAGCCAAAGGCCCCCCAGACCAGATCCTCTTTCAACAGCTCCTCCCATAGGCAATCTGTAAGAGTGCGAGGATCACAGAAGTCAGAGATGCAGCCCTGAAATTCCTTAGGGAAGGAGCTGCTGTAAATTTTTCTGAACTTTGTAAAAGTCCCTTGGAAAGACAGCTTAGAATAGAGCATGTCCAGGTGACAATGGGTGTCAATGAAGCCCTCCTCTAGGCTTGGCTCCAGGTGGCTCTTTGGCAGGGAGCTGGATGTGTGCCCTCCACAAGGACGTGGAGGCATCTCCTCTTGGAAAGTTCTTTTCTCCTTCACCTCTCTCTCTTCTGAGCTTCTGGAGAAGCGAAATGAACGAGAATTCTGGGACCAGCCTTCCTCTGAGGCCTCCATGTCTCTGGAGGTGTTCTGGACGCTCCCCACAGAGTTGGGGGAATAATCACTCAGGCGGCTCCGGCTGCTCCTCCCAACCTGGGCTGCATCGTTGCTGTTGCTGCCTGTGGAGGGGTAGCTAGAAGGCTTGGGGCTGCTGGTCCAGTAGCTGGCATAGTCACACCAAGGACTACTGTACAAATGAGGTGGGTACATGACATAGTCAGTGGTGAAGGAAGAAGGCTCTGGAACGGCTGAAGGTTTCAGTGAGACAGGTTCCTCCTGAGAGAATCTGACCGTGGAGATCTCCTCAACATCAGACCAGTCACTTCCAGAAGAGGGGTGCTCCATCACCACCTCCCTATCTTTATGCTGCAGAAAAGAAGGCACACAACAGTGGGTTAGCTTTCCAATGTGAAGATGGCCTCCCAGGCTGTCATTCCAGCTGAACAGAAACCCTGGCTTGTTCTTCTGGCCATGGTGATGGCTTTGCATTGGCTCATTAGCTCACCCTGTCAGCTGGTTTCCTTATAATTTCCAGAAATGTCCAGAACTGAGCCCGGTTACTGCTGTGAACAGCTGTATTGGGTTCAGGGAATAGGCCTGTGACCATGCCACTCCTAAAGGCAGTGCTCTACCTGCATCCCTTTCTCCTGAGAAAAACTGCTCTCTAGAACACACTCTGGATTGGAGATTTTAGAGAAAAGCAGTACCCAGCTTTTCCTCTCTAACACTGTCCTCAATATATTCAAAATGTAAAACTACAACAGCTGTGGCGGTTGTATTTTTTTTCAGGCAGGGTCTTGCTCTGTTGCCCGGGCTGGAATGCGGTGGTGAGATCTCGACTCACTGAAGCCTTGAATTACTGGGCTCAAGTAATCCTCTTGCCTCAGCCACCCAAGTAGCTGGGACTACAGGCGCGTACCACCACACCTGGCTAATTTCTTGTAGGTAGGGAGTCTCCCTAATTATTGCCCAGGCTAGTCTCAAACTCCTGCACTCAAGCAATCCTCCTGCCTTGGCCTCCCAAAGTGCTGAAATTACAGGCATAAGCCACCACACCTGGCCATTCTGACAGTTTTTAAATGTGTTCCCAAATTATTTAACCCTTCTCCCCATCGAGAGTGGGGTCTATGACCCCTCTCCTTAATGTGGACCTACCTAGAGACTTACTTATAGCCAACAGAATGCAACAGAAGTGAAGCTGTGTAACTTCCCAGGCCAGGTCAGAAGGGCCTTGTAGCTTCCATCTGGTTCACTCCACTTGCTCACTCTGGAGCAAACCAAGCACCATGTAAGAAGTCCGGCCACCCAAATGGCATCCTGCTAGAGAGGCCACATGTAGGTGTGCCAGTTTACAGCCTGGCTGACTTCCTGGCTGACAGCCAGCATCTGTGCACCATGTAAGTGAGCATCTCGGATGTCCAGCCCAGTCACACTCTCAGATGATGACAGCCCTGGCCAGTATCTGAAAGAAACTACATGGGACTCCCCAAGAAAGACTTGTCCAGTCTAGGCCTTTCCAAATTCCTGACCCAGTACTGAGAGCAAAAGAAAAGCTATTTTAAGCTACTAGCTAGTAATCGTAACTGAAATAACCAGAGAAGGTAAGCTCCACGAGGTCAGGAATTTTTTTTTTTTTCCCACTGATATCTCCCAAACACCTAGAACAATGCCTGGCAGAAAATAAGTGTTCATGAATATTTGCTGAATTAATGTGTAGAAAAAATGGTGCCTGAACTTAGCTTTACATCTCCATCACCTGGGAAGCATTTTAAAAACAGATTTTTAAAGCCCATTCCACCCTGAGATATTGTGATTCAATAGGTCCAGGGTGGGGCCAAGGAATCTGCATTTAATTCTCCCTGGAATTGTGATGCAGACCAGGTTCCAGAAATACAGTATGCACATCAATATCAATTCACACTGGAAACAAAACTTAAGTGCCATCATTTCTTAAAGCAGCCATCTACACCTGCCAATGCCAGAAGGCTTGAGCAAGAGGCCTTACAAAGTTCTCTTAATATTTTTATGAGTATATGTAATTCACATAATAAACATTCACAGCAAAAGAGCATTCTAGCTAATTACCTGATTAAAATGGGAAAAACTGTTTATGTTACCTGTACTAATATTTCATACCCCTATCTACACTCTAACAGGAAACAAGTATTAGTAACCAACACTTAAATGAATTACCCATTTCCCATGTCACACTTTCCTGCCTTAGACTTCTTGCAGCTACTGCTTGAATAGCAGAAACATCCAAACACGAATCTTTTCTAAAATGTAAGCTAACTTAAATGTAGCACATTTTAAATTTAATCTGAACTCTTGAACCTGGGTGATAGGTACCTGGTGATTCAATACACTATTCTGTTTACTTTGAATGTTTGCAATTTCTCCTAAAATCTTTAAAACTTATCCTATAGGAAGGGGGCAACATGAAAACTATCTTGCTTATAACAGAAAATTTCTGTCAACGCAGACAATAAAAAATTGCAGTCTTGCCTAAGCTTGACAAGGTTTTGTGATTTTTTTTCCTGCTGAATTTTTTTTTTTAATTTATTATTATACCTTAAGTTCTAGGGTACATGTGCTGGCGATGCAGGTTTCACCATATGTACATGCGTATTGCTGTGCAGCGCACCCATTGGCACCAGTCATTTTACACTAGGTATATCTCTGTGCTATCCTCCTCCTCCCGCACGACGGAAGATCCCGTTGTGGCAGATGTTCCCCTTCCTGTGTCCAAGTGTTCTCATTGTTCAATTCTCACTTATGAGTAGAACATCACGGTGTTTAGTTTTCTATCCTTGAATGGACAGCCGGAAGTAGTGGTTTCCAGCCTTCATCCATTATCCCTACAAGGACATGAACTCATTCTTTTCATGGCTGCAATATTCCATTGGTGTATATATACCACGTGCTTAATCCAGTCTATGCGGATGGACATCTGGATTTAGTTCCAAGTCTTTGCTGTTTGTGAATAGTACACTTAATAAACATGCATGTATGTGTCTTTATAGCAACAAGATTTATAATCCTTTAGGTATATACCAAATGATGGGATGAAACAGGTCCAAATGGTATTTCTAGTTCTAGATCCTTAAGGGAATGTGCTTCCTCTTCTCACAATGGGTTGAACTTCGGTTTACCTGGTCCACCAACAGTGTAAAAGGGTGTTCCTATTTCGCCATCCTCTCAAAACCTGTTGGTTCCTGGCTTTTTAATGATGTTCAACTGGTATGAGATGGTATCTTATTGTGGTTTTGATTTGCATTTCTCCGATGGCCAGTGATGATGAGCATTTTTCATGTGTCTGTTGGCTGCATAAATATCTTCTTTTGAGAAGTGTCTGTTCATATCCTTCGCCCACTTTTTGATGGGGTTTTTTCTTGTAATTTGTTTAAGTTCTTTGTAGATTCCAGATATTAGCCCTTTGTCAGATGGGGAGATTGCAAAAATTTTCTCCCATTCTGTAGGCTGCCTGTTCACTGTGATGGTAGTTTCCTTTGATGTGCAGAACCTCATTAGTTTAATTAGATCCCATTTGTCAGTTTTGGCTTTTGCTGCCATTGCTTTTGGTGTTTTAGACATGAAGTACTTGCCCATGCCTATGTCCTGAATGGTATTGCCTAGGTTTTCTTCTAGGGTTTTTATGGTTTTAGGTCTAACATTTAAGTCTTTAATCGAACTTGAATTAATTTTTGTATAAGGTATAAGGAAGGGATCCAGTTTCAGCTTTCTACATAGGCTAGCCAGTTTTCCCAGCACCATTTATTAAATAGGGGATCCTTTCCCCATTTCTGATTGTTGTCAGGTTTGTCAAAGATCAGATGGTTATAGATAGGTGGTATTATTTCTGAGGGCTCTGTTCTGTTCCATTGGTCTATATCTCTGTTTTGTTACCCGTACCATGCTGTTTTGGTTACTGTAGCCTTGTAATATAGTTTGAAGTCAGGTAGCGTGATGCCTCCAGCGGTGTTCTTTTGGCTTAGGATTGTCTTGGCAATGGGGGCTCTTTTTTGGCTCCATATGAACTTTAAAGTAGTTATTTCCAATTCTGTGAAGAAAGTCATTGGTAGCTTGATGGGGATGGCACTGAATCTGTAAGTTACCTTGGGCAGTATGGCCATTTTCATGATACTGATTCTTCCTATCCATGGGCATAGAATGTTCTTCCATCTGTTTGTGTCCTATTTTATTTCGTTGAGCAGTGGTTTGTAGTTCTCCTTGAAGAGTTCCTTCACATCCCTTGTAAGTTGGATTCCTAGATATTTTATTCTCCTTGAAGCAATTGTGAATGGGAGTTCACTCATGATTTGGCTCTCTGTTTTTCTGTTATTGATGTATAAGAATGCTTGTGATTTCTGTACATTGATTTTGTATCCTAAGACTTTGCTGAAGTTGCTTATCAGCTTAAGGAGATTTTGGGCTGAGACAATGGGGTTTTCTAAGTATACAATCGTGTCATCTGCAAACAGGGACAATTTGACTTCCTCTTTTCCTAATTGAATACCCTTTGTTTCTTTCTCCTGCCTGATTGCCTTGACCAGAACTTCCAACACTATGTTGAATAGGAGTGGTGAGAGAGGGCATCCCTGTCTTGTTTCAGTTTTCAAAGGGAATGCTTCCAGTTTTTGCCCATTCAGTATGATATTGGCTGTGGGTTTGTCATAAATAGCTCTTATTATTTTGAGATACGTCCCATCAATACCTAATTCATTGAGAGTTTTTAGCATGAAGGGCTGCTGAATTTTGTCAAAGGCCTTTTCTGTATCTATTGAGATAATCATGCAGTTTTTGTCTTTGGTTCTGTTTTTATGATGGATTACGTTTATTGATTTGCACATGTTGAACCAGCCTTGCATCCCAGGGATGAAGTCCACTTGATCATGGTGGATAAGCTTTTTGATGTGCTGCTGGATTTGGTTTGCCAGTATTTTATTGAGGATTTTTGCATGGCTGTTCATCAGGGATATGGGTCTAAAATTCTTTTTGTTGTGTCTCTGCCAGGTTTTGGTATCAGGATGATGCTGGCCTCATAAAACGAGTTAGGGAGGATTGCCTCTTTTTCTATCGATTAGAATAGTTTCAGAAGGAATGGTACCAGCTCCTCCTTGTACCTACAGTAGAACTCGGTTGTGAATCCATCTGGTCGTGGACTTTTTTTGGTTGGTAGGCTATTAATTATTGCCTCAATTTCAGAGCCTGTTATTGGTCTATTCAGGGATTCAACTTCTTCCTGGTTTAGTCTTGGGAGGGTGTATGTGTCCAGGAATTTATCCATTTCTTCTAGATTTTCTAGTTTATTTGCGTAGAGGTGTTGATAGTATTCTCTGATGGTAGTCAGTATTTCTGTGGGAACAGTGGTGATAAACTCTATCATTTTTTATTGCGTCTATCTGATTCTTCTCTCTTTTATTCTTTATTAGTCTTGCCAGCGGTCTATCAATTTTGTTGATCGTTTCAAACAACCAGCTCCTGGATTCGTTGATTTTTTGAAGGGTTTTTTGTGTCTCCAACTCCTTCAGTTCTGCTCTGATCTTAGTTATTTCTTGCCTTCTGCTAGTTTTTGAATGTGTTTGCTCTTGCTTCTCTAGTTCTTTTAATTGTGATATTAGGGTGTCAATTTTAGATCTTTCCTGCTTTCTCTTGTGGGCATTTAGTGCTATAAATTTCCCTCTACACACTGCTTTAAATGTGTCCCAGAGATTCTGGTTTGTTGTGTCTTTGTTCTCATTGGTTTCAAAGAACATCTTTATTTCTGCCTTCATTTCGTTATGCACCCAGTAGTCATTCAGGAGCAGGTTTGTTCAGTTTCCATGTAATTGAGCGGCTTTGAGTGAGTTTCTTAATCCTGAGTTCTAGTTTGATTGCACTGTGGTCTGAGAGACAGTTTGTTATAATTTCTGTTATTTTACATTTGCTGAAGAGTGTTTTACTCCCAACTATGTGGTCAATTTTGGAGTAAGTGCGATGTGGTACTGAAAAGAATGTATATTCTGTTGATTTGGGGTGCAGAGTTCCGTAGATGTCTATTAGGTCTGCTTAGTGCAGAGCTGTGTTCAATTCCTGGATATCCTTGTTAGCTTTCTATCTCATTGATCTGTCTAATGTTGACAGTGGGGTGTTAAAGTCTCCCATTATTGTCGTGTGGGAGTCTAAGTCTCTTTGTAGGTCTCTAAGGACTTGCTTTATGAATCTGGGTGTTCCTGTATTGGGTGTATATATATTTAGAATAGTTAGCTGTGCTTGTTGAATTGATCCCTTTACCATTATGTAATGGCCTTGTCTCTTTTGATCTTTGTTGGTTTAAAGTCTGTTTTATCAGAGACTAGGATTGCAACCCCTGCTTTTTTTGTTTGTTTGTTTTCCATTTGCTTGATAGATCTTCCTCCATCCCTTTATTTTGAGCCTATGTGTGTCTCTGCACGTGAGATAGGTCTCCTGAATACAGCACACTGATGGGTCTTGACTCTTTATCCAATTTGCCAGTCTGTGTCTTTTAATTGGAGCATTTAGCCCATTTACATTTAAGGTTAATATTGTTATATGTGAATGTGATCCTGTCATTATGATGTTAGCTGGTTATTTTGCTCATTAATTGATGCAGTTTCTTCCTAGCATGGATGGTCTTTACAATTTGGCATGTTTTTGCAGTGGCTGGTACTGGTTGTTCCTTTCTGTGTTTAGTGCTTCCTTCAGGAGCTCTTGTAAGGCAGGCCTGGTGGTGACAAAATCTCTCAGCATTTGCTTGTCTGTAAAGGATTTTATTTCTCCTTCACTTATGAAGCTTAGTTTGGCTGGATATGATATTCTGGGTTGAAAATTCTTTTCTTTAAGAATGTTGAATATTGGCCCCCACTCTCTTCTGGCTTGTAGAGTTTCTGCCGAGAGATCTGCTGTTAGTCTGATGGGCTTCCCTTTGTGGATAACCTGACCTTTCTCTCTGGCTGCCCTTAACATTTTTTCTTTCATTTCAACTTTGGTGAATCTGACAATTACGTGTCTTGGAGTTGCTCTTCTCAAGGAGTATCTTTGTGGTGTTCTCTGTATTTCCTGAATTTGAATGTTGGCCTGCCTTGCTAGGTTGGGGAAGTTTTCCTGGATATCCTGAACGGTGTTTTCTAACTTGGTTCCATTCTCCCTATCACTTTCAGGTACACCAATCAGACGTAGATTTGGTATTTTCACATAGTCTCATATTTCTTGGAGGCTCTGTTCATTTCTTTTTACTCTTTTTTCTCTAAACTTCTCTTCTCACTTCATTTCATTCATTTGATCTTCAATCACTGATACCCTTTCTTCCAGTTGCTCGAATCGGCTACTAAAGCTTGTGCACGCATCACGTAGTTCTCGTGTTATGGTTTTCAGCTCCATCAAGTCATTTAAGGACTTCTCTACACCGGTTATTCTAGTTAGTCATTCGTCTAATCTTTTTTCAAGGTTTTTAGCTTCTTTGCGATGGGTTCGAACATCCTCCTTTAGCTTGGAGAAGTTTGATCGTCCGAAGCCTTCTTCTCTCAACTCGTCAAAGTCATTCTCTGTCCAGCTTTGTTCTGTTGCTGGCGAGGAGCTGTGTTCCTTTGGAGGAGAAGAGGCACTCTGATTTTTAGAATTTTCAGCTTTTCTGCTCTGGTTTCTCCCCATCTTTGTGGTTTTGTCTACCTTTGGTCTTTGATGATGGTGACATACAGATAGGGTTTTGGTGTGGACGTCCTTTCTGTTAGTTTTCCTTCTAACAGTCAGGACCCTCAGCTGCAGGTCTGTTGGAGTTTGCTGGAGGTCCACTCCAGACCCTGTTTGCCTGGGTATCACCAGCAGAGGCTGCAGAACAGCAAATATTGCAGAACAGCAAATGTTGCTGCCTGATCGTTCCTCTGGAAGCTTCGTCTGAGAGGGGCACCCGGCCGCATGAGGTGTCAGTCGGCCCCTACTGTTCCTATTCAGCCATCTTGGAACCTCACTCCTCCTGCTGAATTTTCTAGTGAGACATACTGGAATTACAAGTCTACTTTTGTATACGTGCGCCTGAAAGTCAAAGTGTTTATCATATACAGTAACACATCATTAACATCTCTGCAAAATAACTGGAGGTGGTCACATTATGGCAATCCCAAAAACACACCTCAAGGAAAAATGGAAACAGACTGCCTCAATGTGGTATGATGACCATCTGCAACTTGGAACAAAATTTCCAAGAACAATACACAGATTCAAAAAGTGCTATATTCTCATCAGCAAAAACGAGATATATGACCCCATTTTTTACAACAAATACATTACAACATCTTGGAGGTGGAGAAAGAAGAATCTATAGAGACAAAGAGACTTGACACATTTAAAAATTGCCACATACAGTTCTCATTTGGATCCTCTTCAAATGAACCAAAACAATCATGAAACAAACAGGAAAACAATCACTGAGTGGATAGGAAAATGGCAAAGGAAGGAAAAAAGCAGTTTCAAAAATGCACATGTAACTAGAAACATATACCATAAACAGACATAATAATTATGTCATCTAAATCCTTGAAAGGTTTCTAGAGTCAAGTTGGTCAAGAAAATGTTTTCAGATTTTCTTTTGTCGGGGGTAAATAGGAGACTGTCTACATTCAAGACTGCCTTGGCTGGGCACGGTGGCTCACACCTGTAATCCCAGCACTTTGGGAGGCCAAAGCAGGCAGATCACTTGAGCTGAGGAGTTCTAGACCAGCCTGGGCAACATGGCAAAACCCCAGCTCTACTAAAAATACAAAAAACTAGCCAAATGTGGTTGTACACGTCTGTAATCCCAGCTGTTCAGGAGGCTGAGACGTGAGAATCACTTGAACCTGGCAGGCAGAAGTTGCAGTGAGCCACTATACTCCAACCTGGGTGATAGAGCAAGACTCTGTCTCAAAAAAAAAAAAAGACTGCCTTAGGTTTAAGCCTGTATGGCAAAATTTAAAGTTACATTTATTGAGCACCTACTACTGGGCACTAAGCAAAGAGGAATCATGTATTAATTCAGGGTTCTGCATGCTGTAGCCCACAGGTACCCAATCAATACACTGCCTGCTTGTGTAAATAAAGTTTTATTGGAATACAGTCCGACCCGTTCACTTGTATGTTGTCTATGGCCATTTTCACGCATAGTTGAATAGCTGCAACAGAGGCTGTAAACCCAGAATGCATCTGACCCTGTATTAGCTTTTTACAAGTGGTAACATTTGAAAAGCTAGCCCATTTTACACACAGGAAGAAACCGGGGCTCCAAGAGGCAGACTTTCTCAAGATCCTAATTTGAGTGGCAGGGCCGAGATTTAAACCCAAATGGTCTGATCCCAACACTCACATGCTCACCTACCACACTGTGCTATCTCCAAATAGATACGTAAGAGAAAACCTAAATGTCATCCAATCTCATAAATAGAAGTTTGGGTATAACTTTAGAAAATTCATCCACACAATGGAATTCGAGGCAACCAAGTAAGATAATCTACATTAGACAGAAAACACATCCATTACATATTTGGGAGGAAAATACCTTACAAATCGACTTTATGTGGGAATTTCCAATTATATATAATAGCACATATAGTTTTTGTCCTACCCACCCAAAAACCTTCTAAAGTTACACGAAATATATTTGAAAAGATATAAACCTACAAGGAGAAAGCACACAAAATGAACAGCAAAGCAAATTAAATGAGAATTGGATATTATTCACAGAAAACAGAGCATAGAAAACAGATGGGTTAATGATTATCAGCCAAGGCGATCAGATGGCCAAAACCTAAGCCTTCAGTGAGAAAAAACCCAGAACCAGACTACAAGACCCCAGAAAGACTCAGGAATTGGAGGTACCACATCTCTCAAAGTGAGGGTGAAGTTGCAGATGAAACTAACGTTTCTTCTAACTAACGTATCTTCTAACGTTTATGTTGATTTTTTTTTTTTTTTTGCTCTTTTTCTTTTTTTTCCCGTGTGTGGTTTTGTTTTGTTTTGTTTTGTTTCTGTTTGTTTTTTCATTGCTGCTAATTCTTTTTTTCTTTTTTGTCTTTTTGAGACAGGGTCTCACTCTGTGGCCCAGGCTGGAACGCAGTGGTGTGATCTTAGCTCACTGCCACCTCCTCCTCCTGGGTTCAAGCGATTCTCCTGTTTCAGCCTCCTGAGCAGCTGGAATTACAGGCATGGACCACCATGCCTGGCTAATTTTTGTATTTTTAGTAGAGACGGGATTTCACCATGTTGGTCAGGCTGGTCTCGATCTCCTGACTTCAGGTGATCCACCTGCCTCGGCCTCCCAAAGTGCTTGGATTACAGGCATGAGCCACCGCGCCTGGCCAAAACTTTTAATTTAGGCTGGGCGTGGGGCTCATGCCTGTAATTCCAGCACTTTTCCTAAAAGCAGTGACATGGCGAAGGGAGGAGGGTTATGCTCTCCAGATCATCCCAAAGCAAAGCTCAAAGTCTTTGCGCTCAGAGCTTCCAAATAGCTTTTAAATCCTCCCATTCTTGATCACAGACAATCAAAGATTACCAGACATGTGAAGACAGCCTCTAACACAGATGAAATCAAAAGAAAGAACCAACTTAAAGAAAACTAAAACCAAGCCAAAAAACTACCATGAATTCCTAAAAGAGGTAACAGAAGTGATAATAATCATCTTCTTGGATAATAAAAGCATGACAGCAGAAAGTAAAACCAAATAAAACAGCTGGGTTGGAAGATAAAGAAAAGGAAATCTCCTACAAAGTAAAGCAAGAAATTGGCTAGAAACAAGGAGAAAGGCAATAAAATTAGAGGACCAGTCCTGAAAAATCCATGGTGGCTCACACCTGTAATCCCAGCACTTTGGGAGGCCGAGGCAGGCAGATCACAAGGTCAGGAGTTCAAGACCAGCCTCACCAACATGGTGAAACCCCATCTCTACTAAAAATACAAAAATCAGCCGGGTGTGGTGGCACACGCCTGTAATCCCAGCTACTCAGGAGGCTAAGGCAGGAGAATCGCTTGAACCTAGGAGGCGAAGATTGCAGTGAGCTGAGATCGTGCCCCTGGACTCCAGCCTGGCTGACAGAGCAAGACTCTGTCTCACAGCAAAAAAAAAAACATATATATATATATATATATATATATATATATATATATATATGTACAGACAAAAACAATCATACACCAAGGAACCAGAATAGCTTCAGACATCAAGAAAACCAGAAGAGGTCAGGCAAGGTGACTCACACATGTAATCCCAGTACTTTGGGAAGCCTAGGTAGGTGGATCACCTTAGGTCAGGGGTTCGAGACCAGTCTTGGCCAACATGAAGAAACTCTGTCTCTACTAAAAATACAAAATTAGCCAGGTGTGGTGGCATGCGCCTATAATCCCAACTACTCGGGAGGCTGAGACAGGAGAATCACTTGAATCTGGGAGGTGGAGGCTGTAGTGAGCCAAGATCATACCACTGCACTCCAGCCTGGGCAAGACAAAGCGAGACTCCATCTCAAAAAAAAAAAAAAAAAAAAAAAGCCCAGAAGAAAAGGAGCAATGCCTTCAAAATCCCGAACAAAATGATTTCCAACTTAGAATTCCGAAACCAGGCAAGCTTGCAATCAAAGTTAAAGGTAAAATAAAGGCAATCTCGGGAGACAGGAGCCAACCAGGGCTGCATTGGAGGTTGAAATCACAAAGATTAGACACCTTTTTAGACAGGTGTTCTTCAGCACCACTGACAACACAGTTCTGACAGTATTTCATGACAATGGATGGTGATAGTTCTACAACAGATGCTTCTCAACTAGGAATCTCTGCAGACTATATTGGAGGAAGTCATTATGTTATATACCCTCATGATGATACTGAGGACAGCATGAATGATCATGAGGACACAAATGGTTCAAAAGAAAGTTTCAGAGAACAAGATGTATATCTTCCAATAGCAAATGTGGCTAGGATAATGAAAAATGCCATCCCTCAAACGGGAAAGATTACAAAAGATGCCAAAGAATGTGTTCAAGAGTGTGAGTGAGTTCCTCAGCTTTATAGAACATCTGAGGCAAGCGAAAGGTGCCATCAAGAGAAGCGAAAAACAATCAATGGAGAAGATATTCTCTTTGCTATGTCTACCTTAGGCTTTGACAGTTAGGTGAAACCTCTGAAATTATACCTTCAGAAATTCAGAAAGGCTATGAAAGGAGAAAAGGGAATTGGTGGAGCAGTCACAGCTACAGATGGACTAAGTGAAGAGCTTACAGAGGAGGCATTTACTAACCAGTTACCAGCTGGCTTAATAACCACAGACGGTCAACAACAAAATGTTGTTGACACAACATCATATCAACAGATTTCTGGTGTTCAGCAAATTCAGTTTTCACGATCTGAAGAAATGATGGAATGGGGAGTGTAGAGAAATGAGAGTCTGTATGATTCTGGAACAGAGGCATCAGAAGGAAAGACGGTGAAAAGATGTATTTTTGTATATTAATAGCTGCAATGTAGTTTCCTGATGCTTGACTAATTGAGGTGTTAATTCTGACTTGAGAATCTTTCTCATGAATGATTTTAAAGAAAAATTTGGATTTTAAAGGTATTAAAATACTTTTGTTTTGTACGAGAGTTTGTTGCTCTGTATGACTCCTGTATGCATTGCACGTTGCAATTTATTACTGTCAGAGATTTGTAGACAGTTTCTTATTTTCATATTGAATCATGTTACTTTTGTAATTCAAGTAAGCAGCTGGGTTAATTCATGATGTTTGCCCTTTTAATAAAATATAAGCGTAGAGTTCATTTTGAATGCAAGTGCCTTTATTATAAATTTGTTTGTCTTGGTTATACCTTGCATGATAACCTAGCTAGATTTCTAGCATTTGCTGTATTTATTAAAATTATTTTTTTTGTAAAACATTAATAGTTTAAGTAGCATCATTTTTTTAAAAAATGTAATTGAGTAAGTGTGAATGCAGAAGCAAATATCGTCTGCCCTGTTAAACTTGGTGCCCGTTAACAGTGTTTACACTGTTCATCGTGCCTGTTAATATAGTTTTAGTTATTGGAGCTTTTTTAAGATTAGATGTGGTTTTGAGTCACATTTTTAAGAACGTTGGAATACATTTAAGTTTAATGTAGTCCTAGTGCTCTTGAAGTGGTGCCCCTTTCATTTGGTACATGATTTTGTTTCAAATCATATATTCAAGTACTATAGTATCCTCTTACAGAAGAGGAATTTTATAGTCTGATGGTAAATGTCTTCATTTTACCTTTTTAATTGAAATGTCAAGTTTCCTGTTATACTATGGAAACCAAGACACATCAGACATCATTGCGTGTACAGACCTTTTGCATGGGTGAGTGAATGAAATGGAGAACCGAGCGAGTGCTGTGAACGGTTGAAATAGAAGCTGCCAACTTCTAGTGTGTTGTCTTCATCTCTGCAATAAACTAAACTTACATAACGTAACTTTGTATAATTTAGTAGTATGTACTTGGATTGTTTCTTTTTGAAAAGTGAGGATTTGTATTTTCTCATCTATTCTTTTTGGTATTAAGTTGAGGGATGTTTTTTAAGTTTTTAAATATCAAAATTTGCTATTGTATAGTTTGCCTAAAAGGAAGTTGGAGTGAATATCATCTTTGAAGGACACTCAAATTTATAAGGTAGAAGCAATTTCCCAGATATAGGCTGAATAGAAACATTTACTTTGCCAGAAGGACCGTTAGGAGTATATTTGGGCTAATCAGAGGTTAATAATGCCCTCATCTCCTACTATCCATTTAAAAAGCAATCTTCATTATAGTAAATTCAAATAGGAAAAAATGGGGGAGTAGTTAAGCAAAATCAACAATCATCCCACTATGTTAAAAGAACCAATGTTAATATTTTGATAAACATCATTTGTCCGTTTACTTTGCTAAATATGTATATTTTTATAAAAATGGGCTCATATTGTGCATACCGTTTTGTAACCTGCTTTTTTCACTTAACAATATATTGGGAACATCTTTTCCAGGTCAAAAAAAAGGCAATCTCAGACAAACGTTTTCCAAAAAAATTTCTCCATGTACCCTTTCTCAAGAAGCTACTAGAAAAAGTATTCCACCAAAATGTGAGAGTAAACCAAGGAAGAAGAACATGAGAAGACACAGAGTTATAGGTAGCAGAAGACTGGATCCGGGAGAAATGTGAAGGAGGCTCCAGAGAGACAGCTGCCAGCTGGCCTAAGGGCAAGCAGTCCAGACCAGAGCAGAGCAGAGCAGGACGACAGACGGCTGAAGACGTATGCCTCCAAGCCAAAAAAAAAAAAAAAAAGGAACAGATTCCTTACTTTGACCATATTGAGAAGGATTTTATGGCTCTCACAGTTTGGAGATTAATTAGTGAAAGGTACAGGGAAAACCAAAGGAAAA
The DNA here is from genome assembly GCF_008728515.1 of Papio anubis. NCBI lineage: Eukaryota > Metazoa > Chordata > Mammalia > Primates > Cercopithecidae > Papio > Papio anubis. The sequence continues at coordinate 54,464,790 of NC_044977.1, forward strand.
ACAAAGTAACGATGAACTTTAAGGAAAATGAAGTTTTACAAGAAAGAAAATGTGATCGTAGTATACAAAGCGACTCAGCTGTGAACATGGCAGTAACCAATCTTAAACAGACTTAATCCAAAAGGTATTCAAGCCACACAGGGAGGCTGCAAAAAGGGGAAGCTAATGTATCCCTGGGTATGGGTGCTTCTGAAGGAGGTACAGAGAACTAAATTCTCATCTCCCAAGCAAGAAGTTCTCAGACATCTAAAACTGTAAAACTGATCAACAGTAAAGATTATTTAGAAACATGGGGTAAGTACTAGAAGAAAGAGCTAAAAGATGAGAAGCTGCCTGTGGAGCAGTAACAAAGGATGGGTGGAGACGAGTAAGATGGAGGAATGCAGCCAGGCACAGTGGCTCACGCCTGCAATCCCGCCACTTTGGGAGGCCAAGGCAGGTGGATGACAAGGTCAGGAGTTTGAGAACAGCCTCACCGACATGGAGAAACCCCATCTCTACTAAAAATACAAAAATTAGCCAGGTTTGGTGGCGCACACCTGTAATCCCAGCTACTCGGGAGGCTGAGGCAGGAGAATTGCTTGAAACTGGAAGGCGAAGGTTGCAGTGAGCCAAGATCACGCCACTGCACTCCAGCCTGGGCAACAGAGCAAGACTCTGTCTCAACAACAACAACCAAAAAGATGGAAGAATGCTGCCCCTCAATTATAAGCTATGTTAAAAATCACTAGTATCCCTCCAATGACATCCTTCCCTTCTTCTCTGGTTATCAAGGTATAAGTCTGCCTAGATGAAGGCTGATTTTCCAGATTCCCTTGCAGCTAGGTGTCAACCAGGTTTCCCCACTCTTGTCAATAGCAGATATACCGTGTGCAACTCTTGAGCCAAGCTCTTAACAAGGAAGGAATACACTTTCCTCTTCTCCCCTTCCCACTGGCCAGAATGCCCACATTAACAAACCCTGCATCCTATCAGAGTACCCATTTCACACCAAGAGATGGACACTGTGTTGAGGGGTGATAGAGAATCAAGACAAAAGGCACCAGTATCTCTGACGTGATGAAGCCATCCTTCTTAAGTCAAACTTAAGCCACTGTTACTTTGGCCTTTTACACAGCAGCTAAACCCACATCCTAACATATAAATCCTTTAAAAAAAAAAAAAAAAAAACTCAGTTTACATTTATTAATAACTGAAAATCTGAAAAGTATGTTAGAAGAAAACCATCAATTTGTTTCTTGGAGGCCTGGTTACGTAAAGTACTGTTTTTAACCAGTAACACTTAGGATCGAACTAGAAAGATGGAACACATTTCATCAAGAGAACTAAAAAGTCAGATGCCTGGCGTGAGCTTTACTCACCTTTTGGATTTCTAAATGAGAGTCAGCATCATCCAAGAACTCTAGGGGTGGAGAGCATTTGTTAATGACTGTCCTTCGGTCCCCAAGGGGCTCCTCACTGGGTTCCTCCTGAGGGTCTATAACTACTCTCCTGTCGTAGAAGCTGCTCTTCTCTGACACAGTCTTGTCCTCCTCCACGCTGATCTCTGGGGTTGAGTCTTTCTCCTTCTGAGCAGTGGTGACTGTGACACTCCTGGCTGCTCCTTCTGCAGTCTTGGCTGGTCCTTCACTCCTGGCTGGTCCTTCTCCACGGCTGGGACGCTCTGCTGTGCTTGGTTTTGCCCGAATGGCAGCCTCTCCCTTCCTTTTTGGCATCGATTTCCCCAGGATGCCCTGGATAGCCTTCAGGTAGATCATTGTGGAGCCCTGGTCTCGAAGTCTATCCCTCTTCCTTTTCTGGATCTTGTTGGGTTCCTCAATTGTATCATTCTGACCCTCAGCTTCAGCTGCAAATTCAGAGTTTGTGGAGTTATGAGAACTATCTTTGGAATCAACCTGGAAAAAAAAAAAACAGAATTGAAAGGGCTGTTCCAAGGGCACTTTCGTACATGAAGCATTTGACAAATTATAAATCAGTGGTGGTTCTACCAGTCAAAGGGAAAGTGATTGTGGCTAAGGCAAAGGTTCTCTCCAGGTGGTGAAGTGGCACTGTAAGAGGGGTTGATTGCTGCCATTTCTTAGCATTTACCTTCTCAAGCTCAGCAGACAATATCCTCTCACTGCAGGGGGAGGAAAGGAGCTGAAATGAACACTCTCATTAAACCAGACTGCAAGCTCCTGGAAGGCAAGGACTGCACTTCAGGCAAAACAGCAGCTCAAGCTCTTCCCACTGGAAAGGGCCCTAGAAACCAGTTAGCCCAATCCCGTATCTAAGGGTAAAGGAAACCTGAGGACCCAGTGAGGGGAAGAGCTAGCCCCAGGAACTCCAATCCCCCAGTCCTGAGTGCAGTGTTTTTCCCACCATACCCAAAGCCTCCTGAAAGTTCTCTGTAAACTCTGCCCCTCAAATGATCAACTTGGTTTTGGAAAATGCCTCAGTTTCTCAGTGACTGCACCAGGGTCAATCAAGATAGACTGCTCCCAACGACAAACTTCCTCCGAGACGGAAGTGAAGCCTCAGCCCCCCTCTTGCGCCCACTCACTCCAGGACTCCACAAAGAAAAAGCTAAACTTTTTGTCTGCAAGACTATTTTGCTGTGAAATTCCAATCTAGTCTAATCCCAGTCGGGTGTAAGAACACTCCACAAATGTCCCCCTAAGGCCATTCCATAAGCAGTAAACCATTATCACATTTGCACTCCTAAATCATTTCTATTAAATTCCTCTCAAAAGTAAATACAGACCAGGCACAGTGGCTCATGCCTGTAATTCAGCACTCTGGGAAGCCGAGGCAGGTGGACTGCTTGAACCCAGGAGTTCGAGACAAGCCTGGCCAACATGGCAAAACCCCATCTCTATAAAAACACGTGGGGCGCAGTGGCTCACGCCTGTAATCCCAATCCCAATTTTGGGAGGCCGAGACAGGAAGATCACTTGAGCTCGGGAATCCAAGACCAGGTTGGGCAACGTGGCAAAACCCTGTCTCTACTAAAAATACAAAAATTAGCTGGGACATGGTGGCATATGCCTGTGATCCCAGCTACATGGGAGGCTAAGGCACAAGAATTGCTTGAACCTGGGAGGCAGAGGTTTCAGTGAGCCGTGATGGCACCACTGCACTCCAGCCTGGGCGACAGAGTGAGACCCTGTCTCAAAAAAAAAAAAAAAAAAGACAAAATTGCTTTATATGTATGTATTAGCAAAGTCTAAAAAGCCAAACTGTTTATAATGGATCTCTTTGGGTAATGCAGGGAAGTAGAAAGAGGGTTAGGCTCTGCTGGGCGCGGTGGCTCACACCTGTAATCCCAGCACTTTGGGAAGCCGAGGCAAGTGGATCACCTGATGTCAGGAGTTTGAGACCAGCCTGGCCAACATGGCAAAACGCTGTCTCTAATAAAAATACAAAAATTAGCCAGGCGTGGTAGCGGGCACCTGTAATCCCCCCTACTCAGAAGACTGAGGCAAGAGAATCGCTTGAAACCAGAAGGGGGAGGTTGCAGTGAGGCAAGATTGTGCCACTGCACTCCAGCCCGGGCAACAAGAGCAAAACTCCGTCTCAAAAAAAAAAAAAAAAAAAGGCTTAGGCTCTTATATTATAAGCTTCTTGTATCCATTTGAAATTTTTTTTTCCGAAGAGCACATAATATTTTTGGTTTTTGTTTTTTTTTTTTTAATCATTATCCTGAGTCAAGGGCCAAAGAAAAATAAAAGAATCTCAAACCTGGCCGGGCGAGGTGGCTCACACCTGTAATCCCAGCACTTTGGGAGGCCAAGATGGGTGGATCACAAGGTTTGGAGATTGAGACCATCCTGGCTAACATGGTGAAATCCATTCTCTACTAAAAATACAAAGAAATTAGCCGGGTGTGGTGGCTGGCGCCTGTAGTCCCAACTACTTGGGAGGCTGAGGCAGGAGAATGGCGTGAACCCGGAAGATGGAGCTTGCAGTGAGCGGAGATCACGCCACTGCACTCCAGCCTGGGTGACAGAGCGAGATGGAGGAAAAGAATCATAAACCTTTAGAAATCTACACTTGTTAATATAGGCATCTATTTTCCGGAAAGTACTCAAACTGTTGGCAGCTGCTAACTTCACGAAGATGAACAGGAAAGGTGGTGTTTGCTATCATTTTGAACCCCTCTAGACTTACTAAATTTTCTTACTTTCTGAATTTTCTAACATGTGTCTACAGGGATTATTTGTTAAAGGAGGTTACGGGTCATTTCTGTTTTCTTTTCTTTTCTTTTTTCGAGATGGAGTCTCGCTCTGTCGCCCAGGCTGGAGTGCAGTGGCACGATCTCGGCTCACTGCAAGCTCCGCCTCCCGGGTTCATGCCATTCTCCTGCCTCAGCCTCCCTAGTAGCTGGGACTACAGGCGCCCGCCACCTCGCCTGGCTAGTTTTTTGTACTTTTTATTAGAGATGGGGTTTCACCGGGTTAGCCAGGATGGTCTCGATCTCCTGACCTCGTGATCCACCCGTCCTGGCCTCCCAAAGTGCTTGGGATTACAGGCTTGAGCCACCGTGCCCGGCCTCTTTTCTTTTTTTTTGAGCGCAGTGATGCGATCTCAGCTCACTGCAACCTCCGTCTCCCAGGTTCCACAGATTCTCCTGTCTCAGCCTCCCAAGTACCTGGGATTACAGGCATATTCAACCACACCAGCTAATTTTTGTATTTTTAGTAGAGACGGGGTTTCGCCATGTTGGCCAGGTTGGTCTTGAGCTCCTAACCTCAGGTGATCCACCCACCTCGGCCTCCCAAAGTGCTGGGATTACAGGTGTGAGCCACCATGCCCAGCCTGTTTTCTTTATATCTTTTTATATTTAAGGAATTCTAATAAATACATATATATATATTTATATTTGAGGCGAAATCTCACTCTGTTGCCCAGGCTGGAGTGCAGTGGCACAGTGTCGGCTCACTGCAACCTCCGCCTCTGAGGTTCAAGTGATTCTTGTGCTTTAGCCTCCCTCCCGAGTAGCTGAGATTACAAGCATCTGCCACCACACCTGGCTAATTTTTTAAAATTATTTTTAGTAGAGATGGGGTTTCACCATGTTGGCCTAACCTCAAGTGATCTGTCCGCCTTGGGCTCCCTAACTGCTGGTATTACAGGCACTAGCCACCGTGCCTGGCCTCTAATACTAATAATAAACTTGATGACTCCCAGGGCCTGCCTTGTTGAGACACAGCCCCAACTTCCCACCCTACTTCTCTGGTGCCCTCTTCTGCCTGCCACCAACTACCTGCCACCCTTGGCCCATCACACCCTCTCACACATTTGCTGGCACATCTTATCTCCTCTGCTTGCCATGTCCTTGCCTCCATCCCATTTTGTGTTCCTACCTGTCTGTCAAGGCCCAATCTCCATTTTGACTGCTTCTCCACCTCTGCCCTCTGCTCCCACTGAAGCCAGGTATACAACACAGATGGTGAGGTCTGCAGCAAACTGAAGAGCACCTACACCCTCAGACGGGCAGCTGCTCCTCACCTCTACTGGTGCCATTTGGTAGTAGAGAATCAGAGTTAGAGATTCTGTTTTTTTCCAAGTAAAACCAGAAATATTGAATTTAGTGCATTTTTCAACCGTTCAGCAAGCACTTACTAAGCACTTACTCTGTGCCAGCAGGCACGGTTCTAGACCTGTGGGTTTAGCGTTCAATAAAAAAAACAAGGCTGGGTGTGGTGGCTCACGCCTGCAATTCCAGCACTTTGGGAGGCCAAGGCAGGAGGATCATTTGAGCCTAGGAGTTCAAGACCAGCCTGGGCAACATAGCGAGACCCCATCTGTACAAGAAAAATACAAAAATTAGCTGGGTGCAGTGACCCATGCCTGTAGTCCCAGCTACTCCAGGAGCTGAGACAGAAGGATTGCTTGAGTCTGGAAGGTCAAGGTCACAGTGAGCCGAGACTGTGCCACTGCACTTCAGCCTGTGGAGACGCTCCAACCTTTTGGAGACGCTGTCTCCAAAAAAAATAACAACAACATACAAGAACGTCTGCCTCCTGGAGCTCACACTCTAGCTGGTGAGAGAAGGGAAAACTAGGAGAAAGGTAAGACAAGTGAAATATGTATGTTAGAGAGTGATAACTGCCAAGGAGAAAAACAAGAAAAGGGGACATGAAGTGGGGAGGCGACGTCATTCAAGTCTTCAGTTCAAGGTAGGGACTTAGACTGGAGTTGTTACTTCTATTTTTTGAGACAGTCTCACTCTGTCGCCCAGGCTGGAGTGCAGTGGCGCCATCTTGGCTCACTTGCAACATCTGCCCCTCAGGTTCAAGTGATTCTCCTGCCTCAGTCTCCTGACAAGTTGGGATTACAGGCGTGTGCCACCACACCCAGCTAAAGTTTGTCTTTTTGGTAGAGACAAGGTTTCTCCATGTTAGCCAAGCTGGTTTTGAACTCCCAGCCTCAGGGGATCAGCCCACCTGAGCCTCCTAAAGTGCTGGGATTACAGGCGTGAGCCACCGCACCCAGCCTGGAGTCATTAATTCTTAATGTGAATTGTCCCAAAATGTTAAATACTGTAAGGACCTAGCAGGTTACATCCAGTCCACAGACCAGCAGTTTTGCCGTCTCCGGTTGTAAAGACCAGGACTGGAGTTGGGGGAGGAAAAAAAATTAGGAGTATAATGATATACCTTATGTCTTCAAACAGATTTACAATTTACAGAACGGTCACAGCTGTCATCCTTCTTTTACAGAAAGTGAAACTGCTACACGGCTTGTAAGTGGCAGAACCAGGATTCAAACTCAAGTTCTCCCTAACATCCTGGAAGCCAAGGGAAAAGGAGTAAATATGAAAGTGAGAAACACCGTTGGCTGGGCGTGGTGGCTCCTGCCTATAATCTCAGAACTTTGGGAGGCTGAGGCAGGCAGATCGCTGGAGCCCACAAGTTCAACAACAGCCTGGGCAACATGGCAAAAAAAACTCACCTCTACAAAAAATACAGAAAAATTAGCTGGGCATGGTGGTGCATGCCTGTAGTCCCACCTACTTGGGAGGCTGAGGCAGGAAGATCACCTGAGCCAGGAGGTGAAGGATGCAGTGAGCCAAATGCACCACTGCACTTCAGCCTGGGTGACAGACAGGCGGGGAGGGGAGAGGAGAGGAGGGAAGCGGAGGGGGTAGGGGGAAGGGGAGAGAAGGGAGGAAAAAAAAAAGGGAAAAAGTGAGAAACGCTCTCAAAGGCTGGAGGACCTAAGATGGATCAACATCACCGAGGATGAGTTTCAGCAGGTGATAGCTGGCTCTAAAGGTAAGAAGTAGGTAGACCCTAGGCAGAAGGTAACAGACAAACCACCTGACTTCAAAAAGGGAAGAGTTCATTCCTCCTGGAAGCACTGCTTGGTGAACTGTGCATCTCCAAAGGAAAGAAGGAAAGGTAAGTGGAGATGTTGCTCCAGTCCTATCACCAGTAGCCTGAAGGATTTCAACAGCTCCTCACCAGCTCGCTGTCTTCTCCCTCCTACCTTTTCTCTGCAGCGTGACAGAGGAGCTCTAAAATGCAAACCCTACCACTTCAGCATTGGCTTAGAACCCTTCCAGGGCTCCGCATTTGCCTACAGAATAATCCCCACCCCTAAGCTCATCAGGAACCCTTCGCAGGCTGGCCCCAACCTTCCTGTCTAGCCTCATCTCCCACCTTCCTCCAAATTCGCTCCAAGTGTCCAGCGAATGCAGACGAACATGGATGAGAGGAGGGCCAGCACTGCCCCAAGCACCCCAGACAAGCAGCATTTCCTGACATTTTGGGCACGTATTGCTCCCTCTGTCCAAAATGTCCTGTCCTCCTCCTTGTCCATCAGTAAGACTCAGTGTCACCTCTTCTGCGAGGACCTTCCTGATGGTCAATTGCTCATTCCCCCGCCCCTTGGGCACTCCAAACCCATCCCTGTTACAGCACTCCACTCACTGCCCTGTGGTGAGTGACTTTTCAGTCTATGAAGCATGGCCTGATTGTCCTTGGCACCAACAGCACCTAGCCTGGTGTTCCACGTGAGCACTGGAAGTGTGCCAAGTGAAAACGCAGGAAAGGGGATGCGCAAAAGCTCTATCACTCGAGAGCCTTGATACCCAGTGCTTTACTGTGCTTAGGCTGACTCACCCTGCAGAGAGTTCCTTAAGGGAGGAACCTTGGCACCTTCGTCTTGCCACCCCTACATCGGATGCCAGGCTGGGACAGAGAAGGTGCTCCCAGAGGCAGCAGTGCAAAGAACACTGGCTTTGAAGTTGGACTGATCTGATATTACCCCACAGCTCGGCCACTTACCAGCTGCATGGCCTTGGCCAGCTTATTTAACCTTTCTGAATCTCATTTGCCCAGTGCCTACACATAGCAGGTGCTTAAATATTTTTTAATTGATATGAAGATATTTACTAACAGATATGTAGAGATAATACCACCTACTTCACGACACTCTTGGGATCATGTGACAGTCTATAGGTCAAACATCGAGAATCACAGTTGATCAAGCCTTATCATACATGCTCAAATTTTCCCTTCCATTCTTCCTACTCCAAATTGAATGTAGACATTTAGATGTCATAGCAAAAATAATCTTTACTACATGTAAGTGCTCATCACACAGTTAATCTTCTCTATGAAGAGTAAATGAAGATCATCAGCTAACATAAAACGTCTACAACTGTCCTGGAGATAAGAAGGGAACGATGTGAGGTCAGCCAGCAGGGATCTCTATCGATTCTAAAATGAGTCTAAGACCTTCCCCTCGGAATATTCTGGGACCTGGCACAGAGAAAGATGTGTTAAAGGCTGGTAGGAGAAGGGAGCAAAGTCAACTGTGTAACCCTCAAAGTTTACAGAGCAAGGCCAGGCACAGTAGCTCATGCCTGCAATCCCAGCACTTTGGGAGGCCAAGGTGGGAGGACTGCCTAACCCCAGGAGATTGAGACCAACCTGGGCAACATAGGTAGACTCTCGTCTTTACAAAACAAAAAATCAGCCAGGCAGGCCGCGCGCAGTGGCTCACGCCTATAATCCCAGCACTTTGGGAGGCCTAGGCGGGCAGATCACAAGGTCAGGAAATTCAGACCAGACCATCCTGGCTAACACGGTGAAATCCCATCTGTACTAAAAATACAAAAAAATTAGCCGGGCATGGGAGCGTGCACCTGTAGTCCCAGTTGCTGGGGAGGCTGAGGCAGGAGAATGGTGTAAACCCAGGAGGCGGAGCTTGCAGTGAGCCAAGATCGCACCACTGCACTCCAGCCTGGGTGACAGAGCAAGACTCTGTCTCAAAAGTAAAATAAAGGCCGGGCGCGGTGGCTCAAGACTGTAATCCCAGCACTTTGGGAGGCCAAGATGGGCAGATCACGAGGTCAGGAGATCGAGACCATCCTGGCTAACACAGTGAAACCCCGTCTCTAATAAAAAATACAAAAAACTAGCCGGATGTGGTGGCGGGTGCCTGTAGTCCCAGCTATTTGGGAGGCTGAGGCAGGAGAATGGCGTAAACCTGGGAGGCAGAGCTTGCACTGAGCTGAGATCCGGCCACTGCACTCCAGCCTGGGGGACAGAGCGAGACTCCATCTCAAAAAAAAATAAAAAATAAAAAATAAAATAAAATAAAATAAATAAATGAGCCAGGCAGGGTTACACATGCCTGTAGTTCCAGCTACTTGAGAGGCTGAGGCAGGAGGATCGCTTGAGCCCAGGAAGTTGAGCTGCAGTGAGCTATGATCATGGCAGTGCACTCAGGCCTGGGTGACAGAGCAAGACCCTGTTTTTAAAAAAAAAAAAAAAAAAAAAAAGTTTACAGAGCCAACACAGGAGAGTGGTGGGAGGACTCTAGAAGGACCTGAAGACGAACATGCTTTTTGTGAGAACTCCTCGGCTGTGCTTGCTGAAGGACTTAGGACCAGGACAAACAAGTTCACAGATGACTGCAGAGCAAGGGAGGAAGAGGTACAGATGAAGGTGGAAGGTAAGAGGTGTTCTGTAATTCCTCAAAATGAATCAAGTACTGTACACTTGGTTTTTAAACTGACAAACATATGCTCCAGGAAGAGACCTCAGCAGTCCTAGAGATGGACAATCAGGATAATATAAAAATCTTCGGCCGGGTGCAGTGGCTCACGCCTGTAATCCCAGCACTTTGGGAGGCCGAGACGGGCGGATCACGAGGTCAGGAGATCGAGACCATCCTGGCTAACACAGTGAAACCCCGTCTCTACTAAAAAATACAAAAAACTAGCCCGGCGTGGTGGCGGGCGCCTGTAGTCCCAGCTACTTGGGAGGCTGAGGCAGGAGAATGGCATAAACCCGGGAGGCGGAGCTTGCAGTGAGCTGAGATCCGGCCACTGCACTCCAGCCTGGGCGACAGAGCGAGACGCCATCTCAAAAAAAAAAAAAAATCTTCAAAAGAGTGATGTTTCTACAATGCAATTTCCTTTTCTGTGTAGAGCCTTGTATAAATTCTAATTGCTTAGAAGACAATCCAGCTGGTACAGTGGCTCATGCCTCTAATCCCAGTGCTTTGGGAGGACAAGGTGAGAGGACAGCTTGAGCCCAGGAGTTTGAGACCAGCCTGGGCGACAGAGCGAGACCTTCGTCTCTATTAAAAAAAAAATTTTTTTTTTTTTTTTTTTTTTTGAGACTGAGTCTCGCTCTGTCGCCCAGGCTGGAGTACAGTGGCTTGATCTTGGCTTACTGCAAGCTCTGCCTCCCAGGTTCATGCCATTCTCCTGCCTCAGCCTCCCAAGTGGCCAGGACTACAGGCACCTGCCACCACACCCAGCTAATTATTTTTTGTATTTTTAGTAGAGACGGGGTTTCACTGTGTTAGCCAGGGGTGGTCTCGATCTCCTGACCTCATGATCCGCCTGCCTTGACCTCCCAAAGTGCTGGGATTACAGGCGTGAGCCACTGCACCCGGCCCCAAAAAAATTTTTTTAATCTGCAGGGTGTGGTGGCACATGCCCATATTCTCACATTAAGAAGACTGTTTGACCCCAGGAGTTCGAGGCTACAGTGAACCATGATTGTGCCACTGCACTCCAGCCAAATAGTTTCAAAAAAATAAAATAAGTTTTTAAAAAAAGAATACAATTGGCCAGGCCTGGTGGCTCACACCTGTAATCCCAGCACTTTGGGAGGCTGAGACAGGCAGACCACTTGAGGTCAGGAGTTCGAGACCAGCCTGGCCAACCAGGCGAAACCCTATCTCCACTAAAAATACAAAGATTAGCTGGGCATGGGCCCACTTGTAGTCCCAGCTACTTGGAAGGCTGAGGCAGGAGAACTGTTTGAACCCGGGAGGTGGAGGTTGCAGTTAGCAGAGATCACGCCACTGCACTCTATCTTGGGTGATACAGTAAGACTCTGTCTCAAAAAAAAAAAAAAAAAAAAAAACAAAGAATACAATTCTAAGGGAATTGTCCCTTAGAATAAAATCCATTGCCCTTAGGATAAAATCCAAATTCCCTTGGCTACTAAAACCTTGCTGCAGTCCGCCCCCTACCTCGCTCTCCAGCCTCCTGGGCTCACTGCTCCATCATACCACATTGTAGGCAGTCATGTGACCATCCCTCCAGTCCTCCCACCAGACTGCTCCCTAGAAGCTCATCACTCCCAGACCCAACAGTGCTTGGCATGCAATAACCCTCAAGCGCTTATATTGAAACCATTAAATTGGGTTCTTGCAAAACAAGGCTCCTTTAGCCTTAATGAGAGAAAGGTGGGTCCATCCTACAATCAGGCCCACCCAGATTAGAGACCACATCCTCAAACCCGAGTTCCAGATCTTTAGGACAGCCAGGGATTCAGCACACCTGAAAGACTATGTAAAATAAATTTCCTGCCTCTCCCAGTACCAGGTTTCACTCTATCTATAAATTGTCAGTGAAGCTAAATTTAATCAATTGGTATTATTTTATGCTGTACCCAAGTCTACTGAAACTGTATCAAGAAGGAGCAAAGTCCCATACTTACCTGATTTGAGACAAATTCAGCATTCCTACGCTAGAGACAGGGCTTTTCAACTCACCATTATTTGTGAATTTAAAAAGAAAAAATCCACGCGCCCACACAAAAGTTCAGACAGTGAGGTCCACAATGAAAAAACCAGGGACACTTAGCCTATGAGTCCCCAAAACAAAGTGAAATACAGCCTCCTTTCTCAGCTACACAAAAGAAACCACCAAGGCTAGGCTTAAAACCAAACCCATATTCCTTAGGGCCTGTTTTAATTGCTTTTGTAAAATAATTTTCTCTAGAGGCAGCCCGTCTCATCCCAAATAAAACTGTTTCTCCATTCTCCTCCACAGGCAGAACCTCTCACTTCTTAAGATCCAGAGCTTCAAAACCTAGGATGCAAACTCTAAGGGGAAAGTGATCTGTTTTGTTAGTAAAGAATCCCAAACACCTAGAACATTGCCCGGCACAAACTAAACCTTCAACACATATTTGTTGTGTTGATTGAGTAGATGAGCTAAATGTATCTTCTCTGTGAAGCACTCCTTGGTCTGCTCCAAGTACTTATGAAACCCTCTTGCATGTTTCCATTAGGGAACTAACAATTTAACCTCCAAAAAAAAAAAACTAGCACCACCAAGCAAAACCCCAACATGCTGGAAACCATGACTTTGGAAGAGAGCTACACCAAGAACCACAATTCTTGGTTCTGTGATTCAGAGTGGTTCAAAGCACGAGGACACACAATTCCTTAAACTGACAACTAAAATAAATACATCCTTCTCTTGAACACATAATCCACCTTCTACTGCAGTGATTCTCCAACGGGGCTGCACGTTTACAATAACCTGGGGAGCACTGAAAAATCTGGAAGCCCAGACCACACCTCAGACCAACAAATCAGTTTCTCTGGGGTAGGAGGTAGGCCCAAGTATTTTAAAGCTTTCCAAGTAGTTCCAAAGTGCAGCCGAATTTGAAAACTACCTCTCTACTTAACTTCAGGCCACGCCCCTGGAAGACTGCTTGGTCTTCGAGTTGGGTGGAGCGGACTTCTAGGAAGATCCTCCAGACCTTCAAGAATGTGATGTTTTAGTCTCCTTCCATCAAAATTCCCATCCCCAACCTCTCAAGCCATGTGGAAGCGGTTTCACAGATTGCAAAGCGTGGCAGCCACCTACCTTAAGGCTGCAGGCTTCCTCCTCTAGAGAAGCCATTTCTTCTAAAGAGGCGGTGGCAGGACGCAGAGGGGATCCCCCTGAAGACAGGAACCCCCCAGTGCTTCGAATCAGGCAGCCTTTGGAGGCGGTCCCGCCCACACCTGGGCCCAAGAAATGGGGGGGGGAGGAGGAGGAGGAGTTATTTCTGCGGCGGGATGAGCCCCAGGATAACCTCCGCGAGCAAGCCACATCGTCCTCCTTCTGGGCTTTCAGGCGTTTGGGGGTGCCGGGCCCTCCAGAACGCGATGCAGACCTCTGAGCTGGCTGGCTGGAGGGGGCCACATCACAGGGCTCCCGGAGGCAGCTGCGCTTGCTGGGACACCCTTCCGACGTGCTGCTCCAGTTGTGCTTGACCTTGCCCCGCTCGGACGCCATGGGCACCTGCAAGGTACAGGGGGCCTGGATTCCAACACCACCCTTCCTGGCGGTCCCACCTCAGATTCCCACCGCCCCCCCCCCCGCCCAGGGGGAGGGCAAGACACAAGGGCAGAGCCACAGGCTAGCCTCACTGACCTTTCCCTCTTCTTTCCACTGCCCATCACAGTTCTCAAGGTTTCAGAAATGCCAAACCCAGTCGGAGAAGTCAAAGCGATCCAAAATTTACTAAAGGCTTCCGTTGGTTTCCAAGTCCACAACGTGCTTTTGAGATCACGAAGCGCTTCACTTTGCACAGCCCTACTTCGAGGATGCCTAAGCGCTTCCGGGCTACAAAGCGCTTTGATCAGTTTGCAATATAAAGCCCTTCAGAACTGTAAAAGCGCTTCAGAAGACCACATGGCGCTTCAAGAACCACACATGGCTGCCCCACCGGCAGCCCTGGGGCCAGGCGCTCAGTCCCTAGGCCAGGGTCAGACTGGGCGCCGCAGCCCGCCCTGCTCCTGCGGCCCGACCAGACCCGGGCCGGAAGGGGCCCGAGCGGCCCCCTTGGGAGCTGGCAGCGCCCCCGTCCGCCAACTCAGGACGCCCCCGGCCGGCTGCCGCCGCTGTCCCGCCGGGCAGCCTACCGCCTGCCCCAGCCCTACAACCCCGCCCCACCCGGCCTCCGCCCGAGCTGCGACCACTCTGGCCTCCGTGGCGCCCGCCCTCCGGAACGAGCCCTGCGGCCCGCAGGCCGGAGAGCGGCAGGGGCGGGGCCTGCGCCAAACGGAAGGCGCCCATTGCTCGACCCGGCAAGGGGCGGGACTCCGAGCAAGACGGAGCCCGTCTCGTAGCCAAGCGGCTTAGAGTCGGGACGGTACGCCTTAGGAAGCTCGTCCATTGGTCAGAAGCCAGATGGGGCGGAGCCACTCACGTGGGCTTGAACAGCGGGAAGCTGAGGCCAGCCAACTGTGCAGGCAGGCAGCGTCCGTGGACGCGCTTAAGTTAACGCCGTTCCCCTCAGCGTCGGCACCTGTACCGGAAGCTTTCAGACCTGCATTCGCTCATCGAGCCAAAGCAAGCCGTATGCTGAGCATTGTCACCCCACTTTATAGAGCAGAAAACTGTGGCTCAGAGAGACCAAGTGACACACCCAGAAAGGGGAAGAATTGGAAGCCACCAAAAAAAAAAAAAAAAAAAAGACTACACAAAAACGTGGACTATCCGCCTGGTGAAAAATACTAAAGACGGCTGGGAGCGGTGGCTCACGCCTGCAATCTCAGCACTTTGGGAGACCGAGGCGGGAGAATGGCTTGAGCTCAGGAGTTAGAGACCAGCCTGGCCAACATGGTGCGACCCCCTATCTCTACAAAAAATAAAATTAGCTGGGCGTGGTGCCAGTTATTCAGGCTGAGGTGGGAGGATCACTTGAGCCCGGGAGGTCGAAGCTGCAGTGAACTATGATCGCGCCACTGCACCCCAGCCTGGAGGACAGAGCAAGACCCTGTCTCAAAAAAAAAAAAGAAAGAAAAAAGAAAAGAAAAGAAAAAATCAAAGACAAGGTACAAATTTAGAAAAATACTCGAAACATATGACAAAGGGCCGATATTCGATGTAGCAATTCTCCCAAAATAATAACTTAGTATTAAGACTGGCAAAGGAGGCTGGGTCCAGTGGCACACGTCTGTAATCCCAGCACTTTGGGAGGCCGAGGCGGGTGAATCGCTTGAGGCTAAGAGTTCGAGACCAGTGTGTGCAATATGGCAAAATCCTGTCTCTAGTGAAACTCAAAAATTAGCCACTTGTGGAGGTGTACATGTGTAGTCCCAGTTACTCAGGAGGCTGAGGTGGAAGGATCCCTTGAGCCTGGGAAGTCGAGGGTCCAGTGAGCCAAGATTATGCCAAGCACTCCAGCCAGGGAGACAAAGTGAGACCCCCATCTCAGGGAAAAAGAAAAAAAAAAAAGGCAAAGGAAGCAATGAACAAAAACAAGTTATCAAACACTCTTAAAAATAAGAAAGATGGCTCCACCTCAGCCATTAAAAAAGTACATATGGCCGGGCGTGGTGGCTCACGGCTGTAATACCAGCACTTTGGGAGGCCACAAGGCGGGCGGATCACGAGGTCAGGAGATGGAGACCATTCTGGCTACCACTGTGAAACCCCATCTCTACTAAAAATACAAAAAACAGCCGGGCGTGGTAGCGGGCACCTGTAGTCCCAGCTACTCAGGAGGCTGAGGCAGGAAAATGGCGTGAACCCAAGAGGCGGAGCTTGCAGTGAGGTGAGATCGTGTCACTGCACTCCAGCCTGGGCGACAAAGCGAGACTCCATCTTAAAAAAAAAAAAAAATTAAAAAAAATAAAAAGTACATATAAAATTATAATTTTCCACTCATTAGATTGACAATAATCAAAAAGCAAGATAATATACCTTGTGGCTGAGGATGTGAGGAAATGCACTCCCATACATCCTTGATGAACGTGTGAATTGATACAATCTCCTTGGAAGGTGGCCTTGTCTGTAGTAGCTGGAATGAAAACAAAACTTCAATCTTTATCAGTAGGAGGTAGTTATATACATTAAGGAATAGCCATACAATGGAATGTAAGGCAAAAAGAATGAAGTCATCTAAACTCACTGTTGAGGAGCAATGGCCAAGAAAGACATGAAAAAACAAAGGACCTAGAAAAAAAAGCATGAACAAAATACATGTGTGGCTAAATAGAGAGGAGTGGCATACAAAGATAAATGTGGCTTTTTTTTTTCAAATACCTGAGGGTAACCGCTTTGTGTGTTTGTTTCTAACAGCTTTAAGATATAATTTATATACCATAAAGTTTACTCATTTAAAGTGTATGAGCAGCAGGCATGGTGGCTTATGCCTGTAATCCCAGCACTTTGGGAGGCCGAGGTGGGCAGATCACAAGGTCAGGAGTTCAAGACCAGCCTCACCAACATGGTGAAATCCCATCTCTAATAAAAAGAAATACAAAAATTAGTAGGGCATGGTGGTGCACGCCTGTAATCCCAGCTTTTCAGGACGCTGAGGCAGTAGAATTGCTTGAATCTGGGAGGCGGAGGTTGCAATGAGCCAAGATCGCGCCATTGCACTCCAGCCTAGGCAACAGAACGAGACTCTGTCTCAAAAAAAAAAAAAAAAGGGTATATGACCAGCTGGTCTGGTGGCTCACTCCTATAATTTCAGCAAGACTGTAATCTAGTTTGTCTTGATAGATTTGCCTATTCTGACAAAATTAAAAATGGAATCATACAATATGTGACTTGCTTTTGCTTACCATGATCTCAAGGTTCATCCATGTGGTAACATGTGTCAGTATGTTTGAAATGCTTGTTTCCCGGTGCTGTAAAGAAATAGCACTTGAACATTAATTTTCTCAGCAAGGTCATTTTTTTTTTTTTTTTTTTTTTTTTTGAGACGGAGTCTCGCTCTGTCGCCCAGGCTGGAGTGCAGTGGTGCGATCTCGGCTCACTGCAAGCTCCACTTCCCGGGTTCACGCCATTCTCCCGCCTCAGCCTCCGAGTAGCTGGGACTACAGGCGCCCGCCACCACACCCGGCTAGTTTTTTGTATTTTTAGTAGAGACGGGGTTTCACCATGTTAGCCAGGATGGTCTCGATCTCCTGACCTCGTGATCCACCCGCCTCGGCCTCCCAAAGTGCTGGGATTACAGGCTTGAGCCACCGCGCCCGGCCAGCAAGGTCATTTTTATACTTTCTGCAGAAAGGGTACACTCACCAGCAGTTTTGCCACAAGAGTACACCGAACAAAGGAGCCAGGGTCATTTATAACCTGACATATCCACCCTACTGCTGTGTCCAGTTTTCCCATAGACGGAACGGGACTTCACATTCTGTATTTGTCTTGATTGGCTAGCAACTTAAAACTTTTTAAAAGAGGCAAAGGCAGAGGAGAACAAAGGAAGGAGGAAGTAACTTGTGGAATGCTGAGAAAGGTAAAAACATTTTCAAATAAGGAAGAGAAACAGGCTATGACTTGATGCTTGCCTGGACCAGTATAACCATGCCAGGGCAAATATTTAGGCTAAATTGTGGGAGCTAAGAACATAAAGTACATTGATTTCTTTAGTATGGCTGGCAGATATTTAAGAATGTTAGCACAGGTCTTTGAATAAATTTTGCTTCTAAGAGAAGTTACTATTTATTCCTAATTAGACAGGGAGGAAAGTCTTTGAAGAGGAACCTCTACTTTACTTTTCACAAGCACTTAATTCTTTTCTATGGCTGAATATTCCATTTTATGAATAGACCGCATTTCATTTATCCACTCATCAGTTGATGAATATTTTGGTTGTTTCTATTTTTTGGCTATTATGATTCATGCTGTTATAAACACTGGTATGGAGGCCTTTGTGTGGACATGTTTTCATTTCTGTTGGGTAGATACCTAGGGGTAGAATTGCTAGGTCATATGGAAACTCTTTTACCTTTTGAGGAAGTGCCAAACTGTTTTCCAAAGTGCTCACCATTTTCAATTCCCACCAACAGTGTGTGTGGCTCCAGTTTCTCCACATCACGGCCAACACTTGTTTTTGTCTTTTTTATTATAGCTATCCTAGTGAATGTGAAGTGGCACCTCATAGAGGTTTTGATTTGCATTTCCCTGATGACTAATTAAGTTGAGCATCACCTCTGTTTTCCATCACCTCTGGAAGGATGCTCCAACCTAGTGACAGTGGTTGCCTTTGGGAAGAAGAAACTGGAGACTAAGATCCCATTGAGAAAAAGCCTGCCTTCTCACCATGGAAACTTTGTACTGTTTGGGTTTTTAAATCCTCTATTAACCTAAAAAAAAAATAATAATAATTCAGGGCTTCCCTATGGGGGATCCACGAAAAGACATCATGGTGCCCGTGAAGGTCTGGAATTCAAGTACTCAGAATGCATATGTATGTATGTCTGTATGTAGCAGAGGTCTAGAGCTTTCATCCAAGTCCCAAGGGGATTCACTGACGTCTCCAAAAATACATAAAATCCTACTCTAGAAATATAAGTATATCTGGATAACCAGGAACCTATTGGTGTCAGCCCTCTATTGCTCAAACAGCCCTGGAAACACCCTGCTTATAATTGTAAGGTGTTCGCAACAGGCCAGGTCCCATTTGGGGCACAAAATGCACATTCACCTTGAATCCTCACAGATACCAGAGCTGAAGACAGGGCTGTCTGTATAGATCACTGTCCATCTGGACTGGGATCCAGCTCAGCTACATCACACATCAAGCCAAAGCTCTCCTTACTGGGGAGCTGCTAAATGCTTTCACCAGGCAGGACCCACCCAACAACAGTCCTACGCGATGGGTACTTTTTCTTTTTCCCATTGTACAGATGAGGAAACAAGAGCCTCAGAGTAACTCCCTAACTGGGCCCAAGGTCATGCAGCTATTAACAGTCAACAGTAAGAGCCAGGATCCTAGCTCTTGGCTACCCCATTCTCAAGGATGCAGAGTGCCTTCTCTAAACAAATTCTTCCAGACACAAACTAATTACAAGTTCTCTGTTGACTTTACAAACATATTTTTATTATATAAAAAGAAATTACTATAGAATTACTTTAAATAGGACATTTCTCCCAGTGAATTTAAAATAGCATCTGTTTCACAAAAATATTTGCAACATGCCTTTTCAGATATATACTCACTGAATAATCATTAGGTACATGGCAGAAATACACATTTAATACCTTTTTTATTTTATAAAACAGGACAAGTGCATTTTCCAAGCGCTTCTATAGCCACTGTCTCATCTGTTCCTCCCAACAGCCCAGGGATGAAGAACAAGCAGGTGTTATCTTACTTACAAAGAAACTGAGGTCCCAAAAATTAAATTGACTTAATTAGCAGCAGAATCAGACATGAAATACATTCTCCTGATTCTTCATCATCCAGCCATAAATAACACATATTCTCAGCCAGGCATGGTAGCTCAAGCCTGTAATCCCAACACTTTCATAGGCCAAGGTGGGCGGATCACAAGGTCAGTAGTTCGAGACCAGCCAATATGGCCAATATGGTGAAACCCCGACTCTACTAAAAATACAAAAATTAGCCAGGCGTAGCGGCAAGTGCCTATAGTCCCATCTACTCAGGAGGCTGAGGCAGGAGAATTGCTTGAACCTTAGAGGCAGAGGTTGCAGTGAGCTGAGATCGTGCCACTGCACTCCAGCCTGGGTGACAGAGTGACCCAGGTGACAGTATTTTTTAACGGAGCTTTTATTTTGAGAATATGTGGGGTTTGTTTTGTTTCGTTTTGTTTTGTTTTTACAAATTCTCATATTCTCAAAATAAAAGCTCCATTAAAAAATACTAACATTAGTGGGATGGGAAGATAAAGGTGCCAGGCAATGAATGAATAAATATGTGAGTTGCAAGATTTCTAATACAGGCAGTGGAAGGCCTGCAGACCTCTTCGCCAGGTGTCTGACATTTGTAGAACCTGAGACCCAGAGAGGTGAGTCAAGAACTCCACTGAGACACAAGTTGAAAGTCTTTCAGGCCAGGTACGGTGGCTCCCAACTGTAATTCCAGCACTTTGGGAGTCTGAGGTGGGAGGATTGCTTGAGCCCAGGACTTCAAGACCAGCCTGGACAACATAGCGAGACCCCATCTTTACAAAAAAATAAAAATAAAAACTAAAAAAGTCTTTCAGAGCATGCAAGCTTGCAGGCTGTCAGCAAATACGATCCAGAGATCTTAGCTCTGGAAAATGCTATGGCATTGCAGAACTGCCAGTGGTAGGAGGACAAGAGCTGCTGAGGTAATGGAATCTGCTGGGGTGGTTATCATCACACACTCCCCGGAACCACAAAATCAACCACATCCTGGGCCCATGTACAGGGTTTCTGCTTCAGTCTCCTCTGATCCCCTGCTCTGACTAACAAAGCCCAGAAAGGAAGAGATTTCATGGATTTTTGTGTCTCTGAAAGCTGAGGGCCCTTCTCTCCCAACTCATTCCAGTGAAATGAAGTTTCCCTCCCACCCATGACAGCTGATGTTTTGTTGTGTGTTTCCTGGTAGATCTTGGATTCTGCCTCAGACCTTTTTCTTGATCTGATGCTCATCGTTCCAACTGAGGACAAGGGTCCTCAGCTGTGTTCCAGTCATCAGGGGCCAAAGAGCTCAATGCTGTCCAGTTTCTCCTCTTTGTAGAGCAGAATATTCTCCA
Source organism: Papio anubis (assembly GCF_008728515.1). Taxonomy (NCBI): domain Eukaryota; kingdom Metazoa; phylum Chordata; class Mammalia; order Primates; family Cercopithecidae; genus Papio; species Papio anubis. The sequence goes on from NC_044977.1 coordinate 54,485,505, forward strand.
TCAGTTTCCTTTTGGCCTCATTGATCTCAATTTGCCACGAAGTCTCTGTAGCTGATGTTCAACAGAAAGCAAACAAGAGCAACTTGAATGAAAATTACCATTATTTTAATTCTTAGATTCACTTAACTCAGATTTCTGAATCAGGACCTGAGTGTAATGAGCATTTCTTTTCTTTTTTCTCTTTTTTCTTTCTTTCTTTTTTTTAATTGAGACAGGGTCTCACTCTGTTGCCCAGGCTGGAGTGCAATGGCACCATTTCAGCTCAAGGCAACCTTGACCTCACAGGTTCAGGTGATCCTCCCACCTCAGTCTCCTGAGAGGCAGGGACTACAGGTGTACACAACCACACCTGGCTACTTTTTTTTTTTTTGAGATGGAGTCTCACTCTGTCGCCCAGGCTGGGCAACACACACAGTTAGTTTTTTTGTATTTTAGTAGAGAAGGGGTTTCACCATGTTGCCCAGAGTGGTCTTGAACTCCTGAGCTCAGGCAATCCACCCGCCTTGGCCTCCCAAAGTGCTAGGATTACAGACAGGCATGAGCCATCACGCCCGGCCTGTGAGCCACGGCAAACGACCTATTTATTTATTATTTTTTGAGATGGAGTCTCACTCTGTTGCCCAGGCTGGAGTGCCGTGGCTCAATCTCGGCTCACTGCAACATCTGCCTCCTGGGTTCAAGCAATTCTCCTGACTTAGCTTCCTGAGTACCTGGGATTACAGGCGCCCACCACCACACCCAGCTAATTTTTTGTATTTTTAGTAGAGATGGGGTTTCAGTGTCTTAGCCAGGATGGTCTCGATCTCCTGACCTCGTGATCCACCCACCTCAGCCTCCCAAAGTGTTGGAATTACAGGTGTGAGCCACTAGGCCTGGCCTTTTTTTTTTTTTCTTTTCTGTATTTTTAGTAGAGACAGGGTTTCACGACATTGGCCAGGCTAGTCTCGAACTCCTGACCTCAGGTGATCCACCCGCCTCGGCCTCCCAAAGTGCTGGGATTACAGGTGTGAGTCACCATGCCTGGCTGGCCACACCTGGCTAATTTTTGCATCTTTTGTAGAGGTAGGTTTTCACCATGTTGCCCAGGCTGATCTTTAAATTCCTGGGCTCAAGCAATCTGCCCACCTCATCCTCCCAAATTACTAGGATTACAGGCATGAGCCACTGCACCCGGCTGTAATGAGCATTTTCATCTCCTCTGCCTTTGCAGGAAGCCCAGCAACCTACCCTGACCTTACAGAAAGGAGAGGGTTTCCCTGCTCCTCTTTATGATGCTGAGGGGTGGGAGGGTGGAGTGAGAAAAAATGCTCACATCCTGTCTTTCTTCTTCCTCTCCCTCCCCATGGCAGGAGGAGTAAAAGGAGAAACAGGAGTGGTCAGAGCGTGGGACATTCATTGAACCATGTTTACTAAGGGACAGGGACACTGCTTTGAAAGGGCCTTCCTGGCCAGGCGCAGTGGCTCACGCCTATAATCCTAGCACTTTGGGAGGCCAACGTGGGCGGATCAACTGAGGTCGGGAGTTCGAGACTAGCCTGACCAACATGGAGAAACCCCGTCTCTACTAAAAATACAAAATTAGCCAGGCGTGGTGGCGCATGCCTGTAATCCCAGCTACTCAGGAGGCTGAGGCAGGAGAATCGCTTGAATGCGGGAGGTGGAGGTTGCAGTGAGCTGAGATCATGCCATTGCACTCCAGCCCAGGCAACAAGAGCGAAACTCCATCTCAAAAAAAAAAAAAAAAAAATGGCAGGGGGGACTTTCCTAATTTTTTATTTCAGAAAGAAACTTGGTATCCTTGGACCTGAGTGGCAGGAATGGAAGGTATCTTTTTTTTTCCCAGACAGAGTCTTCCTCTGTCACCCAGGCTGGAGTGCAGTGGTGCGATCTCGGTTCACTGCAACCTCCACCTCCCGGGTTCAAGCAATTCTCCTGCCTTAGCCTCCCAAGTAGCTGGGACTACAGGTGCCTGCCACCACGCCCAGCTAATTTTTGTATTTTTAGTAGAGAGACGGGGTTTCACCATATTGGCCAGATTGGTCTCGAAATCCTGACCCCGTGATCTGCCTGCCTCGGCCTTCCAAAGTGCTGGGATTACAGGTGTGCTGGGATTACAGCCACCGCGCCCAGCCAGAAGGTATCTTCTTTTTTTCTTTTTTTTTTGAGATGGAGTCTCACTCTGTCACTCAGGGCTGGAGTGCAATGGCACGATCTCGGCTCACTGCAACCTCCACCTCCCGGGTTCAAGTGATTCTCGTGCCTCAGCCTCCCAAGTAGCTGGGACTACAGGCACACACCACCATGCCTAGCTAATTTTTGTATTTTTAGTAGAGACAGGGTTTCACCAAGTTGGCCAAGCTGGTCTTGAACTCCTGACCTCAGGTGATCCGCCCACCCCAGCCTCCCGAAGTGCTGGGATTACAGGCGTGAGCCACCGCACCCAGCCTGGAAGATATCTTTAGAAGTGACTGGTGAGGATGGTGTTTGTGTTGAGAGGAGAGGCAGACAGGAAGAGACCACACGGGGCCTTGAGGACTTTAAATGAGGGATGACATGCATTGTGTTTTTTGTTTTGTTTTGTTTTTTCTTTTTTTGAGACGGAGTCTCGTTCTGTCGCCCAGGCTGAAGTGCAGTGGCACAATCTGGGCTCACTGCAACCTCTGCCTTCCGGGTTCAAGCAATTCTCTTGCCTCAGCCTCCCAAGTACCTGGGATTACAGGCACGTGCCACCATGCCCAGCTAATTTTTTTGTATTTTTAGTAGAGACAGGGTTTCGCCATGTTGGCCAGGCTGGTCTCGATCTCCTGACCTCAGGTGATCCACCCGCCTTGGCTTCCAAAAGTGCTGGGGTTACAGGTGTGAGCCACCTCGCCTGGCCCACGTTGTGTTTTTAAAAGCTACTCTGGCTGGCTCCTGGAGAAGGACCTGGTGAGGGAGGGGCCCGGGTAGATGGAGGAGGACTCAGGGAAGCTATGCAGTCCCCTGAGGATAGGAGCTCAGACAAAGGGAGAATGCAGGAAAGTAAATGAAGGTGAGAGAGATTTAGGAGGCAAATGGACAGGACTGGATGATTAACTGGACACAGTCCAGGGCAGGGAGAGGGAGGTGTCAAGGATGCCTCCCAGGTTTCTCTGTGAAAAACTGGCTGGTTGGTGAATGGCTGAATAACCAAATGAAGGAGTGAATGAGGGCAACAGAAAGAAAAAATGATGGGCTGAAGTTGGGGACACACACATGACCATCTATATGCACTCTGACCTCCGGCCGGCTTACCATCCTTGGGAGGCTCCGGGCCAACGCAGGCCTCAGAGGAGGAGTCGGCCTCCCTTCCCATGATGACCTGCAGCCTTCCTTCGCCATTCTCTGTGGGGAGAAGTGAGGTGGCAGGCCCCGCCCAGGGTGCCACACTCGCGGAGGAGGAGGCATCAAGGTTGGAATTGTCAACGTCGTCTGTTTCCTCTGGGGTGTTGGAAGAAGAGCCTGTACCCTCAGAAAGCCCACTCCAAGGGAGCAACGTCTCCCAGCCTCGGAGCCGCTCTTCCACAGCAGCCACAGAGCCACGCACCTTTGGGAGAAGAGGGAGAAAGGAGCTCATCAAGAATTCTCTCGGAAATAAAAATGCTAACATCTGGCCTCCCAGCAGAGAGGGGGCGGGGAGCAGACTGAAGAACCTAATGCTGGTTGCTTTGTCTGAAAAAACCACACCCTTCCTTTCAAAAGACCTGCACTTGCCCACCCACTGCCCTGCCATAGATGAGACAGCAGGACCCAGCATGGGCTGATCATAGTACCGCACTCCTCTGGCCATAGGGATTAGTCTAGATTTGGGCCTGTGATCCAAGGCGGACAACCAGAATCCTTCCCTGAAACTTTTCCACCTAGAGCTTATTGGAAAGACCTCCAGCCTTTCCTTTCTCGTGGTAGAACCAGACGCCCCACCACACCCAGAAAACCCATTTACAGTAGGGGAAAATGAAAGCTCAACACAGAGTAAAGCAGAGGCAAGCAACGGAGAGAGAGCCACAGACACAGAGACACAATGGCTATACCTTTGGTGTTTGACATCCTGGGTCTAACTTCCCTGAAACCAGAGCAATGCCTGTCCTCTCTGCTGTCTGGTTAAATGAGACACTAAGTTCATTCATTCACTAATTCACTCATTCATATTCTTCCCCTCTCCCTATGTCTGTATGTGTGCACGTGCGTGTGTGTGTGTGTGTAAGAGGTTAAGTTCCTAACACTTTCAATTAAAAAAAGGCACAAATAATATAGATGTTGCCCTGGAAGGTTTTTCTGGTTAGGGAGGTTAGGAAAATTGGAGGGAAGCAAGGAAGGAATGTTTCTTCTTCACACACACACACAGAGCACACACACAGATACACACACATACATACCCTTATACCCATAATAACAACGACAACTCTCATCTCCTCAGTGCCTTGCAAAAAATTCAGTATACTAATGTATCCATTTCATACACAATGCATGAGTTTTTATAGATAAAAAATTAAAAGATCGGAAAAGTTAAGTTCCCTGCCTAAAGCCACCCAGCCAATCCAGTAAATGGCACAGGTGACCACCAAACCCAGGCCTGCTTATCTTTGAGTCCCTGACCCAACTGTTCTCTCATCTTCCTAGCTTGGTTGTGATGTACTGCAAAGGCCATCTCCTACCTCTTCTTACACCTAAAGCACCCTATCCCCTTTATTTTACATGGCAAACATCTCATCCTTCAAGGCCCAGGTCACATGTTACTTCTTGAGATAAATCTTCACAGTAGATGCCCAATAAATATTTGCCAATCTAAAGACCGCATTTCCTTGTAGCTAGGTGTGGCCATGTGACTAGGTTCTGCTCTCCATTATGTGAGAAAAAGTGATACATTTCCAGGTTATATCTTTAAAAGAAAGGGAGTGTGTCCACCTTTTCCTTTTAACCCTCTTTCAGTGGCTGGAATGCAGGTGTGATGGCCTGAGCAACAGCAGCCATCTTAAATCCTGAAATGGAAGCCACATGGTAAGGATAGCAGACAAAAAATATAGAAGGAGCCTGGGTCCCCAATACCGTGGCACTGCCACATTAGCACTGGACTGTGTAAATTCAAACTGTTACACTAAAGAGAATAAACGTCTATCTCATTTTCACCACTGCATTTTGCAGTCTCCTTGTTATAGCAGTTTCACCTGCACATTAAGTGACACATTGAACAAAATAATGGAATGAATAGAAGGATGAAAGTCTTACTGAAATAATAATTGGTTGAAGGAGACAGAACTTTTTAGAATATAAATCTGATTATGTTCTACCTCTGCTTAAAACCCTAGTGAGGCTGGGCACAGTGGCTCACATCCGTAATCCCAGCACTTTGGGAGGCCGAGGCAGGTGAATCACCTGAGGTCAGGAGTTCAAGACCAGCTTAGCCAACATAGTGAAACCCCGTCTCCACTAAAAATACAAAAATTAGCTGGGTGTGGTGGCACACACCTGCAATCTCAGCTACTCAGGACGCTGAGGCAGGAGAATTACTTGAACCTGGGAAGTGGAGGTTGCAGTGAGCCGAGATTGCACCACTGCACTCCAGCCTGGGCGAAAGAGTGAGATTCTGTCAAAAAACAACAACAAAAAAAAACTTAGCGGCTCTGCAAAAATCCTTACTGTGCCTTCCTCGACACACCCAACACAAGCCACTGTGCCCCATGTGTTGTGTTCTAGCCCTTCGGACCTTCTTCCAAGCCCTTGAACGTGCTGAGCTCTCTCGGCTCAAGCCACTTGCAGGGTGTTCCTTCTGCCTGGATTGCTCTTCATGTGCTTAAACACCCCTTCCTCAGGAAGATCAACAGGGTGGGGTCCTCGTCATACACTGTCCTGGCGCTCACCACACAGACAATTACTATACAATGTCCATGAGTTCCAGGAGAGTGAACCTGGGTCTGCCTTGTTCCCAAACAGATGTGTCCCCTGGCCCTAGTGTACAACTACGAAATGAATGACTGAACATCGTGGCACATGGACACTTGGGGGACATCTGTGCTAGCAAAGGCTGAGAACAAAGACTGAAGCCTCCAGCTCCTGCCACGTGACAGTGCAAGACCATGGACATAGGGCTGAACTGGGAGTCCAGAGAGCTCTGACAGAAACAAATTCTCTGGCCTCATCTTCTCCTCTCTGGCCCTTGCCCTTCTGTAAAATGGGAGGCTTGGGCTACAGCAGTGGTTTTTGAAGATTTTTTTCAGCTACCAAACCCTTTCCAGAGAACCCAATATAGTAACTGAGAGAAGTCAAAGTGGGTGTCTGGTCCGAGTCACAGTTGGGGGCCTGCACCTCCCCCAACCCCTCTTGCTGCCAACAGCAATTCCTGAGATATTCTCAAGGAGCCCCTCTGTGCCCAACACCACTTGAAAATCACTCTGCTAGATGATTTCTAAGGTTCCTCGTGGCCAGTGGAGATTTTGTCCTTAGAAAGACCAAGCAAGCAATGGCCGGACGCGGTGGCTCATGCCTGTAATTCAAGATACTCGGGAGGCTGAGGCAAGAGAATCACTTGAACCCGGGAGGCAGAGGTTGGAGATAGCGCCACTGCATTCCAGCCTGGGCGACAAAGGGAGACTCTGTCTCAAAAAAAAAAAAAAAAAGACCAAGCAGTAGTCTCTCGATTACCTTTTACCATGGAAGCCATGGCTACTTCTCATGTCCAGAAAAACGTCTTACACCGTGTAGTGGCTGCCTTCTAGGACATCCGCCTAGTGCATGGGCTGAGCACCCTCCCTTTCTTTGGGACCTGACCCTGACACCATACAGGGATGGAGCCCTGGGCAGCCAGGTTTGCATGCTGGACTGCCCCGCCATGCCTAATTGGCCAAGCGGTAGACACCTGACCCAAGTTCAGCCAATCAGGTCCTCCCTCTGCGGTGGGCCTCAGGGTGGAGGCTCATTCACTGCGTTAAAACCTGCGGGCAGATCCGTTCCCTCCAGGGAGCACCACGGAGGAAAGGAGAAGGGGTCTATAGAGAAGGGGGAATAAAGCCGATTCACAGAGAGTGCATCAAGTTCGTTAACATCCCCGTATTTGGTCCTGCACCCTGAGGCCCTGCAATACCCCTGTCCTGCCCAGACTTCGCACTATCCATCCCTACCTACCCAGCCCCTTGGCTGATGCGAGCTCCAGGAGGTCTGCGGCTTGCCATAACCCTGGTTTGTGCATCAGGCCTCTGTGAAGGGGCCGTCCCCGATGAGGTGGACCCACACGCCCAGGCAGCGAGGTTGCTGCGGGCGAGGCTCACCTCCTGCAGGCTGATGTTACGCTTCCGCAGGCACAGGCAGGCGGCCGTGGCCAGGGCCTTGGCACAGTCCTCCGGAAGCCTCCCTGCACCCTTCTCCAGGTACTTCTGGCAGATCTCCTTTGCCATCACGTTCTCCACGCCCGTCTTCCTGGAGCAGAGCGAGGCGGTGCTGCTTGGAATTTCACTGAGGAGTAAATCCTTCTGTGGGAAGAAGTGTAGAAACGCCCTTGTGTGAGCTGCAGGGCTGCGACAGCCAACGCACGCGCCCCAGTCACCTCTAGAGCTGCAAAAAATGCTCAAAACCAACGGGACATCGTAAGAATAAATGCAAGGATTCCAGAAAGAAGTAAAACACCCAAGAAATGGAGAAGGACTCGATTTCCTACATGCACTAGACACTCCGTAGTGAACTCATGCCACAAACGCGGGGCCTTAATTTTTCTAGGCCTCGGTTGGTTCATCAGGAAAATGGGAGTAACAAAAATACCTACACCAGGGCCGGGCGCCGTGGCTCACGCCTGTAATCCTAGCACTTTGGGAGGCAGAGGCGGGTGGATCACTTGAGGTCAGGAGTTCAAGACCAGCCTGGCCAACATGGCATAACCCCATCTCTACTAAAAATATAAAAATTAGCTGGGCTTGGCTGGGCGCGGTAGCTCAGGCTTGTAATCCCAGCACTTTGGGAGGCCGAGGTGGGCGGATCACGAGGTCAGGAGATCGAGACCATCCTGGCTAACACGGTGAAACCCCGTCTCTACTAAAAATACAAAAAATTAGCCGGGCGTGGTGGCGGGCACCTGTAGTCCCAGCTACTTGGGAGGCTGAGGCAGGAGAATGGCATGAACCCGGGAGGCAGAGCTTGCAGTGAGCCGAGATCACACTACTGCACTCCAGCCCGGGCGACAGAGCGAGACTCCGTCTCAAAAAAAAAAAAAAAAAATTTCAAATGTAGGATTCTAACCTATGTATACATAACAGGAGAACCACAAAGAAAATATGTCTATACTTTTTATACATTTTGTATTTACATATATTTTATATTTTGTACCACATAAAATACAGGAATCTGAACTATGCATACAATAGCACATATGCTATATAAATAATTTTATACAAATATGTAAGATTTATTTAATATAAATTATATGTTGTATATTTCATGAGTAATATGGTCTATATGATTAGCATATATAAATGTTACAAATAGAGTATACTAAATATTGTAAAAACATGTATTCTAGGCCAGGCATGGTGCCTCAGGCCTGTAATCCCAGTGCTTTGGGAGGCCAAGGAGGGCAGATCACTCAAGGTCAGGAGTTTGGGACCAGCCTGGTTGACATGGTGAAACCTCATCTCTACTAAAAATACAAAAAATTAGCCAGGCATGGGGGCACACACCTGTAGTCCCAGGTACTTGGGAGGCTGAGGCAGGAGAATTGCTTGAACTGGGGAGGGAGAGGCTGCAGTGAGCTGAGATCACACCACTGCACTCCAGCCTGGGCGACAGAGTAGACTCCGTCTCAAAAAAAAAATAAATAAATAAATAAAAATAGAAATAGGCCGGGCACAGTGATATGATCATAGCTCACTACAGTCTCAACCTCCTCGGTTCAATCGATCCTCCAACCTCAGCCTCCCAAGTAGCTGGGACTATAGGTGCATGCCATTGTACTTGGCTAATTTTTAAATTTTTTGTAGAGATGGGGTCTCATTACGTTGCCCAGGCTGATCTTGAACTCCTGGGCTCAAGCAGTCCTCCTGCCTTGGCATCTCAAAGTGCTCAGATCATAGGTGTGAGCCACTGCACCCAGCCTAAATGTTTATTTTTTTAAAAGTGTGCTAGTGTTTAAAGCTGATAATCAAGAACAGCAGAAGTGTATTATTTTCATTTTTTCTAGAGGCAGGGTCTCACAATTTGCCCCAACTGGAAACCTGCCATCATTGCTATGTATCTTGATGCAAAGACTATGATGATAATCAAAGTACAGAAGACACCTGGTGTTTAAACAGTGGTTGGGGGACTGAGAACACATGATGAAAGGATGTCAAGGGAACTTCACCATGGAGGAGTCTGCAGCTCCACCTGAAACCACTGATCAATCTTAGCACTAACCTGAACACACTTATTGGTCTTAGCACTAAAAGTAGGACAACAGGCTACGCGCCCCATGTAGTGAAGAACTGGGAGGCTCACAGCGCCTCCAGAAAGTTTTCTTGACGAAGGCAATGACCATGACTAAACAAGTCACAAGTGCTAAGTGTGAAATACAGGAAATATGGGGAATAGAGAAACAAGGGAAGGAGACCACAGGATGTAATCAGCAAAACCCAGAATGTGAGACAGTCTGTCTATATAGGGCAAATGACCTACTCTATGCAAAATGCAACGACATCCAAAATGAAAAAGGGCATTGCGGGAGAGGTTGCGAGAGAATAAGAGTCTTAAAAAACATAACCATGCCCAGGCATGGTGGTTCACGCCTATAATCTCAGCACTTTTGGGAGGCTAAGGCAGGTGAACGCTGGAGCCCAGGAGTTCAAAACCAGCCTGGGCAACAAAGTGACATGCCATCTCCATATAAAAATGAAAAAAAAAAAAAAACATAACCAAAGTAATATATGGACATTTTTGGGAGTCTAGTTTCAAACAAACTACCTTTAAAAAGCAACTTTTGGCTCGACACAGTGGCTCACGCCTATAATCCCAAGACTTTGGGAGGCCAAGGCAGGAGGATCACTTGGGCTCAGGAGTTCGAGACCAGCCTGGGCAACGTGGCAAAACCCCATCTCTATTAAAAATACAAAAATTTTCTGGGCCATGGTGGCACACACCTGTGATCCAGCTACATGGGAAGCTGAGGCAGGAGAATTGCTTGAACCTGGGAGACAGAGGTTGCAGTAAGCCAAGAGCACACCACTGTACTCCAGCCTGGGCCACAGAGGGAGACTCCACTTCAAAAAAAAAATTAAAATTAAACATAAGTGGTTAAAATTTGGGGGCAAAAGTTTACCTTTCCTTTCATTTCTACTCTCCAAAGGTAACCCCTGCTAATAGTTTGGATTATATTACTTTCTGCTATACAGCTGTAATTATTTTGGTTATATATTTACTTATATAATAATTATAACAGTAACCTAAGAGCTATTAAAATAATAGCAATATCAGCATGGGCAACATAACAAGACCCCATCTCTACAAATAAAAAATTAAAAATTAGCTGGGCGTGAGGGCACATGCCTGTGGTCTCAGTTACTTGGGAGGCCGCCGAGGCAGATGGATCACTTGAGGTCAGGAGTTCAAGACCAGCCTGGTCAACATGGTGAAACCCTGTCTCTACTGAAAATATGAAAATTAGCTGGGCGTGTTGGTTCACACCTGTAATCCCAGCTACTCGGGAGGCTGTTGCAGGAGAATCAATTGAAGGCAGGAGGCAGAGGCTGCAGTGAGCCGAGATTGTACCACTGTACTCCGGCCTGGGTGACAGAGTGAGACTGTCTCAAAATAAAAATAAATAAAATAAAAATTAGCTAGGAGTGGTGGCACATGCCTGTAGTCCCAATTACTTGGGAGGCTAAAGCAGGGGATCACTTGAAGCCATGGGTTCAAAGTTACAGTGAGCCATGATTGTACCACTACACTCTAGCCTAGATGGCAGAGACCCTATCTCAAATAATAATGATAATAATAATAGTTAACATATATTGTTTATTATGTTCTAGTTACTGTTTTAGGCATCTCACACATTATTTAACCTTCAATAACACTGTCAGATGCCGGGCACAGTGACTCATGCCTATAATCCCAGCTACTCGGGAGGCTAAGGTGAGAGGATCCCTTGAGCCCAGGAGTCCGAGGTGGCAGCGAGCTATGATCATGCCACTGCACTTCTCCAGCCTTCTTGACAAAGGAAGACCCCATCTCCAAAAATGATAACAAACAAATATACCTTGTCAGGAGAGTACTACTATTATCCTCAATTTATAGAGAAGAAAATATGTGATACAATGTTTTCATTCATTCATCCATCTATTTTTAGCAAAAATGTGATCATATTATATACTATTCTGAATTTGCTTTTTTCACTTGGAGATATGTCCCTGTCAGAACATACATGTCTTTTTCAATTTACTTTTTTATTTTTTTGAGACAGAGTCTTACTCTATTGCCCAGGCTGGAGTGCTGTGGCGCAATCTCAACTCACTGCACTCCACCTCCCATGTTCAAGCGATTCTCCTGCTTCAGCCTCCTGAGTAGCTGGGACTACAGGCACTCGCCACCCACCCAGCTAATTTTGTATTTTTAGTAGAGACGGGATTTCACCATGTTGCCCAGGCTGGTCTTGAACTCCTGAGCTCAAGTGATCCACCCACCTCAGCCTCCCAAAGTGCCGGGATTACAGCCGTGAGCCACCACACCCAGCCTCTTTTTCATTTTTTAAAATAAGAATGTTTCTGTTGGCTTTATTCAGAATTGCCAAAACCTGGAAATAACCCAAATGTCCAGCAACTGGTAAATGGATAAACAGTCATCTATCCATACAATGGAATACTCTTCAGCGATGAAAAGGAATGAATTACTGACACATCAACAACATGAATGAATCTAAGCACCACGCTACATGAAGGGGGACAGAAACAAATGGGTGCATCCTCCGTGGGCCCATTGATATGACCCTCTAAAGAAGATAGACCTATGTGGACAGAAATTAGATGAGTAGTTGCCAGGTCCTGGAAGTGGCGGGAATTTTCTAGGGTGACAAAAATATTCCATATCTTGATTGTGGTGGTGGTTAAATGACTGTATACGTTTGTCAAAACTCATACAGGCTGGGCGCCATGGCTCACACCTGTAATCCTCACACTTTGAGAGGCCAAATGGGAAGATCGCTTGAGCCTAGGCATTCGAGGCTGCAGTGAGCTACAATCATGCCACTGCACTCCAGCCTGAGTGACAGGGCAAGATCCCTCCCTATCTCTAAATCAAATTAATTAAAATTGGTCAGGCGCAGTGGCTCACTCCTGTAATTCCAACACTTTGGGAGGCCAAGGTGGGCAGATCACCTGAGTTATGTCAGGAGTTTGAGACCAGCCTGGCCAACATGGCAAAACCCCATCTCTACCAAAACAATACAAAAATTAGCCAGGTATGGTGACACGCACCAGTAGTCCCAGCTACTCAGGAGGCTGAGGCAGGGGAATCTCTTGACCCGGTGGGGTGGAGGTTGCAGTGAGCCAAGATCATGCCACTGCACTCCAGCCTGGGCAACAGAGCGAGACTCTGCCTCGGAAAAAAAAATGCCACTACAAATATCCTTGTTCATCTGTCTCTCCTCACATGTGTGCATGTTTCTCTAGGCACAAACGGAATTGCTGTGTCAGAGGGTACCCATACTTTCAATTTTGGTGGAAACCACCAAATGCCCTCAGGAAACACTGTGGCAACTAACACTTTCCTAAGCCTGGGGGAGGCCTGCTTCCTCCTACCCTGGGCCACGGGAAGTCAGCAAGCTTTCCTCCCAGGCTCAAATCTTGATTAACCATCGGATTGTACCTACCACAACAGAACACGATAAGAGACCATACGAGAGTCTAGAGTAAGAAACTACATTTTAAAAAATGATTATTTTCCACATTTTTAGAAATCATTAGCAAAAAAATAATTCTAGACAATTTCATGTCAGTGCCTCAAAAGCCTCCTTCTACTGTGATACTTGTCCTGGGAGCCCCAGAGGACTGCTGGGAAATGCATCTCAAGAAAATAAGAAACTGCCCCCAAACAGCCCCAAACCACATCTGAGCTGCCCAGAGAGACCTCTCTGCAGCATATGGGATTGACTGGCCAAAAGGGGTGGAACTCACAGAGTTCAGCAAAGGAACATGTCGTGACTTTCTGCATGTAGCGGGGAGGCCTTCAGCCTCCCTACCCCAGAGCCCAGGGGATGCTTCTGGGGCCCAGTGACTAGGAAAAAAAAAAAAAAATCTGTCTGTTCCAATGGCCTCAATATCCAGTAGGAAAAGGTGCCCCCTCTCAAACTGATGAGGAAGACTAGAGCTTGCATGAGATTTGAAACTCTGCACAAGCCATGGGTCCAATTAAACCCCAGTTCCACCACTGGTCTCACTGAGGGGTGTGAGACAAGTCACTTCAGCTTGCCCTCAGTTTTCTCAGCTATAAATGGGAATGATAATACTGAATTCATATGGTTGGACTGTCAGAAGAAACAAGCAGGAGGCAGATGTGGTTAAGAACTCAGGATCTCGGGGCAGGGAGATCTGACTCAGAATTCCAGCTCTGACACTTGGTAACTCCAACCAAGATCCTAGGCCAACCTCAGAGCCAGCTTTCCTCATCTGCAGATGAACATAATGACTCTATCATGGAAAAGTTGAGATGATTTAGGTAGATAATGTATGGAAAGTATTTAACACAAAGTCAGGCTAGGTTGTTATATTTTTACTCTCTTTTGAGACAGGGTCTCACTCTGTCACCCAGGCTGGAGTGCAGTGGCACAATCTCGGCTCACTGCAACTTCCATCTCCTGGGTTCAAGCGATTCTCCTGCCTCAGCCTCCCAAGTAGCTGGGATTACAGGTATGTGCCACTACACTCAGCTAATTTTTGTATTTTTAGTAGAGATGGGGTTTTGCCATGTTGCCCAGGCTGGTCTCGAACTCCTGGCCTCAAGTGATCCGCCTGCCTTGGCCTCCTCCAAAGTGCTAGGATTAGAGGTGTGAGCTACCACACCTAGTCAGGTTGTTATATTTTTTTAAATGACTCTGTATATCAGATCTTTGGCCTACAAAATGGAAATTGTTTTTATTAAAGAAACTTATTTAAAAGGGCAGAAATTAACTTTTATCAATTTGAGGAAAATCCCTAACGAATTGCATGATATGTAGAGAAGAAGTGCGCTTTCTGTAAACATTCCAAATTCTTTTTTTTTTTTTTTGAGATGGAATCTTGCTCTGTCACCCAGGCTGGAGCGCAGTGGCACAATTTCGGCTCACTGCACCCTCTGCCTCCCAGGTTCAAGTGATTCTCCTGCCTCAGTCTACCAAGTAGCTAGGATTACAGGTGCATGCCACCACACCTGGATAATGTTGCGGGGGTTTCATACTTTTTTTTTTTTTTTTTAAATAGAGACGGGATTTCATCATTTTGGCCAGGCTGGTCTTGAACTCCTGATCTCAAGTGATCCACCCACATCGGCCTCCCAAAGGCTGGGATCACAGGCATGAGCCACGGTGCCAAGCCCCACATGCTATTATCATGAAAAAGCAATGGTTGGCTGGTAGGTGGGGATGGGAGGTTAAAGCTGCTTTGTGGAGATGCAAATGCAAGCTTGGACTGGGCCTCATTAGCATGTGTAAAATTAGCTAGAGTTGAGATCATTGCCCTCTCTACAGAGCTGTGAGTCCCAAATATACCACCCAGCCAAATGTGACAAGTTCCCTTACCAGGTAAACTGGGCTTCGGTTGTTATCCATTGCAGGGATGCCAGTGAGGACCTCGGCCAACACCTGGAGAGAACAGAACGTGAGTTAGCATGGTTCAGACACTTGTACAAACAGCCAGGCCGTAGATTCTGTCTTCTCAGTTGCAAAGTCTGAGCTCGAGGCACAGCTCTGCCATTGCCAGCAGACACACCTGCCCAAAATCTGGAACGTGGGAATATCACTAAACACCTCCTCCTCCCCCAATTAAAGATGCCACCAAGCTGCCAGTGGAAGGTTGTAATTAATTGATAGCCAGGCAGAGAAGATGGTTTTCAAAAATTCATGTGTGTGTGTGTTAATGTATGTTACCATAAGATATATAGGTATAGATAGATATAGATAGATACACACCTGTATATACACACTATTTTTTAAAGATTGTTTCTTCTTTTTTTTTTTTTTGAGACGGAGTCTCGCTCTGTCGCCCAGGCTGGAGTGCAGTGACCGGATCTCGGCTCACTGCAAGCTCCGCCTCCCGGGTTTATGACATTCTCCTGCCTCAGCCTCTCAAGTAGCTGGGACTACAGGCGCCCGCCACCTCACCTGGCTCGTTTTTTGTATTTTTTAGTAGAGACGGGGTTTCACCGGGTTAGCCAGGATGGTCTCGATCTCCTGACCTCGTGATCCGCCCGTCTCGGCCTCCCAAAGTGCTGGGATTACAGGCTTGAGCCACCGCGCCCGGCCCAAGATTGTTTCATTTAAAAATCCTGCAGCTGGCCAGATGCGTCGGCTCACGCCTGTAATCCCAGCACTTTGGGAGGCCGAGGCAGGTGGATCACGAGGTCAGGAAATCGAGATCATCCTGGTTAACATGGTGAAACCCCGTCTCTACTAAAAATACAAAAAATTAGCCGGGCATGATGGTGGGCGCCTGTAGTCCCAGCTACTTGGGAGGCTGAGGCAGGAGAACGGCGTGCACCCGGGAGGCAGAGCTTGCAGTAAGCTGAGATCCCACCACTGCACTCCAGCCTGGGCAACAGTGCAAGACTCCGTCTCAAAAAGAAAAGAAAAGAAAAGAAAAGAAAAGAAAATCCTTCAGCTATGGCAAGCAGGCATTGCTGTGTGAATCTCAGGAAAGGAAGGAGTCTGCATGCAGGCAGGTATCTCTTCCAGACAAATCTTGCAGCATCCATAGCATGTTTCACTCACAGGCCTTTCCTAACATTATTCATTAGTGCAGCCACTCGCACAAGGAGCACAACCCTGTATACATGTAAGTCACCAGAAAATTGGCAAACCATGATATATGTCTTCATAAACAGGAAACCTGCTTTGAACAGGGTTTCTCAGTAGAGACAAAGCCATGATGGTTAAGGGCTCTACAGTCAGGCCTGAGTTCAAATTCTGACTCTGTTCCTTACATGCTCAGGTGATCTTTAGGCAAGTAACTAAAACCTGAGCCTCAGTGTCCTCATCTGTTAAATGGGGACTAGCAGTTGTGAATATTAAAGGCGTGAATACCACACACTTAGTGTGGAATCTCTCTCCCACAGCATCTCTCGAAGCAAGTCAGAATAGGGTCACATTTATAGCCAAGAATCCCTCCAAGCCTGGAGGAAAAAGGATAAAGGTTTGAAACCACCCAGGATTAATAACAGACTGGCAGTGACCAGAAGAGGGCAGCAGAGGGCATCACGGCTGCAAGTGGGACAGGAGCCAATTGAAAAGGGACTCCTGACAGGTCCCTGCCAGGAAGGGATGGAACAAGGGGAAATGAATAAAAGATTTCCTGTGCCCCTTTCACAGGGCAGGCTCTGAGCCAAGTCCTTTATAGAGGTCACTGAGCACTCACCAAAAAACACTGAGCAATGCACTGTGCTGCCCACAGGAGAAGTTAAAGTTCAAAATCATTTCAGTCAACCAGAGGCAGGGCTGAGCAAAAGGGTGGCAGGAGACAGGGGGCATTCAATGAATGAATAGACCGATGGGTGGTAGATGAATGGATGGATGGGTGAATGTGTGGGTAGGTGGATAAATGGGTGGATGGATGGGTGGGTGGGTGGGTGGGAGGGTAGGAGGGAGGGTGGGTACATGGGTGGACAGGTGGGTAGGTGGATGGGTGAGTGGGTGCAAGGGTGGGTGCGTGGGTGGATGGGTGGGAGAGTGAATGGATGGATGAGGAAGTCACCTGTGACACTAACACACCGGTTAGAGGGTCAAGAGTAAACAGATATCAGAAGGAGGGTGTAAAGGTGGGAATAACAATAACCACAGTCATCATAATATTCTTGGTAGGTGCAGGGTGCAAGGTACCATGCTCACCTGCTTACATATATTATCCCATTTGTCTCCATGTATATCGTTAGCCCCATCTTACAGAAAGCATAACTGAGGCCCAGAGACAGAGGTGCTGGGTGTAGGTCACACAGCTGAAAGTAACTGAGCTGGGCCTAGGGGTTCCATCCCCCGGTTCTTTTCTTTCTTTTTTTTTTTTTTTTTTGAGACGGAGTCTCGCTCTGTCACCCAGGCTGGAGTGCAGTGGCCGGATCTCAGCTCACTGCAAGCTCCGCCTCCCGGGTTCACGCCATTCTCCTGCCTCAGCCTCCCGAGTAGCTGGGACTACAGGCGCCCGCCGCCACGCCCGGCTAAGTTTTTGTATTTTTAGTAGAGACGGGGTTTCACCGTGTTAGCCAGGATGGTCTCGATCTCCTGACCTCGTGATCCGCCCGTCTCGGCCTCCCAAAGTGCTGGGATTACAGGCTTGAGCCACCGCGCCCGGCCTTTTTTTTTTTTTTTTTAGACAGAGTCTTGCTCTTTTGCCCAGCCTGGAGTACAATAGTATGATCTCGGCTCACTGCAACCTCGGCCTCCCAAAGTACTGAGATTTCAGGCATATGCCACCACTCCCTGCCCATCCACCTGGTTCTTAAAGGAGCAGGAGCCTGGACTAGCCCTGCTGAGCTTCACTGAACAACTCGCAGTGGGGCTGAGGGAGGCAGAGGAACCTGCTGGGAGACACGGGGGTACAGAATCTGGGGTTCTTGCTGAGGGCAGAGGTGACTCAGGGCCACGGTTCTAGTGGCAGAGGTAGACAGGAGACTGTGGTCAGAGAGAGGAAGTACAGAGTTCAAGGCTAGAGAAGAAGAGAGGGTGAGGCCCACAGGGCAGCTGTATGCACTTGGCTGAAGCCAACCTGACTGTCACTCTTCTCAGCAGCATTTCCCAGACTGGGTTCCATGGAACACTGACGAGGACAGATATTCTGAGAAAACAAGGTTCCACAGTCAAATGAGCTTGGGAAACACTGCATACCCCTCTCTGGTGAATTCACAAGTCCCAGATTAAAGGCTCATTACCATCCTACCAGCTTGAATTAATCTTGTGGTAAAGAAACCTGCTTGGCTTTGCCTAATGCAATATTTCCAAGCCTGTCAAGGCATAAACCTTTTAACCCACCAATCCTAGAGATCCAAAGGAATTGGAGTTCTACAGAAATATACTCTGTAGACTGCTACACGCAGACCATGAGCTCCTGAGGGGAGGGCTGTGTTTTCGTTACATTCATATTCCTAGTGCCTGGCACAACACAATGGCAGACAAGGATAGTGGTGGTGGCAGGATGGGATGCTGGGTGAGTCAACGGTCGCTGAATGGATGGGCAGCTAAAGAGTGGATGGATGATCGGACAGCGATGAACAAATAAGGACAAATAGACAATTGGATGGACAGGTGGATGGCTGATGGGAATTAGGGAAGTCAGGAGAGGATATCTGGAGCCTACTAGAACCTGGATACTCATGAGCGGTTTTCCTTCAAGGGCTGGCAAATTTCTTCTGTAACAGGCCACACAGTAAATATGTGAGCTTTTGTGGGGCATGTTCAGTCTCTATCACATATTCTTTGGTTTAAAAATACAATCCTTTATAAATTAGAACTACTCTTAGCTCACAGACCACACAAAATAGGCCACAGGCCAGAGTGGCCTATGGGCCACGGTTTGACAGCCCCTGCTGAACTTTGATGGAACCCATCTGTGTGCCTCTACCGTATCCTGTGATTACAAAGGAGCTGTGGGAAGGACAAATCAGGGCGGGCCCCAGTCTAAGCAGGGAAGGATGCTCTTACTATTCCACAGCTGAAGACGTCCACTCGCTTCGTCAGCTGCCCCACCCGGATGAAATCCTCTGGCAGATACGCAACTGACGCCTGGAACAGGTGAGTCTTCATCACGGTGTATTTTGACCTTTTGTTGACAGGACACAGGTGAGCCATTGGGTGAGCAAGCTTGGGGGTGAGATTTTGGTCCAGCAAGACATTAGAGCTGTGGAAACGAAAGGGGAGATAACCTTCTCATTTTAAGCTGGATAACAACAGGTTGCCATGGAGACCCTTTGGGGAGACAATATAGTGGCAGAGCAACATCGGCTCCTGCAAGTTGAGGTCTCTAAAGACCCTCAGCATGGAGCTTCTGAGGCAGCCCTGACTGGGGAAGAGAGGACATCAGGAGCATACTCCCTCCAGCAAATGGAGATGGAGTTCAGAATTAGTCTTGCTGCCCCAGGAATGTGGCCAAAGAAGTGCAGCCTCCCTAATTCCCACAGACGCCAACCCTGATCAGCCTCAGCTTGCCAAGCCTATACGTTGTGCAGACTCGGTCTCTTCCACAACTGTTCCAACCCCCAGCTCTGGCATGGCTGACTCAGGTCTAAGTGGCCAGCATCCTTTGTGACTAAACCTGCCCCAGATCATGTTTAAAAAAAAAAAAAATCCCTCTTAGCCAGGCACAGTGGCTCACGTCTGTAATCCCAGCACTTTGGGAGGCAGAGATGGGCAGATCACCTGAGGTCAGGAGTTCAAGACCAGCCTGGCCAACATGCTGAAACTCCATCTCTACCAAAAATACAAAAATTAGCCAGGTGTGGTGGTGGGCGCCTGTAGTCCCAGCTACTCAGGAGGCTGAGGCAGGAGAATTGCTTGAACCCAGGAGGCAGAGGTGCACTCCAGCCTGGGCAACAGAGTGACACACTGTCTCAAAAAAAAAAAAAAAAAAAAAATCATTTGACCCAGTCATCTAACCCACAGGAGCAAACACTGAGAACATACTCCAAAATGGGAAAAAGCTAAGCCACATGTGTACCGATATTTAGTGCAGGCCAGGTGTAGTGACTCGTGCCTGTAATCCCAATACTTCGTGAGGCCGAGACAGGAGGATTGCCTGAGCCCAGGAGTTTGAGACCAGCGTGGGCAGCATGGCAAGACCTCATCTCCACTAAAACAAACAAATTTAGCTGGGCATGGTGGTGCATGCCTGTAGTCCCAGCTACTTGGGAGGCTGAGATGGGAAGCTGCGGTGAGCAGAGATTGCACCACTGTACTCCAGCCTGGGCAAAAGAGCAAGACCCTGTTTCAAAAAAAAATTTTTTTTTGGCCAGGCGCAGTGGCTCATGCCTGTAATCCCAGCACTTTGGGAGGCCAAGGTGGGCGGATCACGAGGTCAGGAGATCGAGACCATCCTGGCTAACACAGTGAAACCCCATCTCTACTAAAAATACAGAAAATTAGCCGGGAGTGGTGGCAGGTGCCTGTCGTCCCAGCTACTCAGTAGGCAGAGGCAGGAGAACGGCAAGAACCTGGGAGGCGGAGCTTGCAGTGAGCAGAGATTGCACCACTGCACTCCACAACAGAGCGAGACTCTGTCTTTTTTTTTTTTTTTTTTGTATTTTTAGTAGAGACACTGTTTCACCATGTTAGCCAGGATGGTCTCGATCTCCTGACCTCGTGATCTGCATGCCTCAGCTGCCCAAAGTGCTGGGATTACAGGCACGAGCCACTGCACCCGGCCAAAAAAAAAAAAAAGTTTTTATCATGTGTGCAAGGAGTGGTTAAGTAAATTATGGGCAAATTCCTTCAGGGGAAGATTAACAAGACACTAAAAAACATGATGGTATACAATGTAGTGAAATGTTTACTATATTTAAATGAAGGGGTAAAGAACAGGATGTGAATTGGTACCTAGGTGCAACCTACAGACTAAGGATTTGTGTGGGCAGGAACTGAAAAAAGAAACAAAATCTAGAGGCCAGCTGATGAGTCACGGGGTAGGTCAGTGGTGACCTCTCTCACCCTTGCATTTCCTTGACTGCTATTACAATTATTGTTGCAATTAAATAAAAATTGGGGCAGAGGGCTGGGGGGGGTGGCTCACACCTGTAATCCCAGCACTTTGGGAGACCAAGGTGGGTAGATCACCTGAAGTCAGTAGTTCGAGACCAGCCTGGCCAATATGGTAAAAGCCTATCTACTAAAAATACAAAAATTAGCTCGGTGTGGTGGCGAGCACCTGTAATCCCAGCTACTCAGGAGGCTAAGGCAGGAGAATCACTTGAACCAGGGAGGTAGAGGTTGCAGTGAGCTGAGATTGCACCACTGCACTCCAGACTGGGTGACAAGCGTGAAACTCCGTCTCAAAAAACAAAAAAAAATTCGGGGAGAGAAAAGAGGAAAGGACTTCCACAAGTCAAATGGAAAGAGAACTTTGGAGAAATATGAGTTCTGTGTCTATGAAGCCAGTTCTGCCAAATTTTCTGGTATCTTTGGAATCCCTCCCTATCCTAACCATCCCTAGATGGGGACCTCTCCCTCTCGTGTGCATGGCACTGAGATGCAGGGATGCAGGCCTAAGCTGCAGGAGCCTTCCAGACAAGATGCTAACACCAACAGCTACACAAGGAAGGCACAGGTCTCAGAGAAGACACTGAACAAGGAGCTCAAAATCCCAGGGGGTTGGCAGACATGGCCCAAAGTTCAAGGATGGGGTCCAGGCCAGCTGCTGAGTGGATGGTGAGATGCAGCAAGGTGTGGAGGGCTTGTTGGAAAAACAGCAGCTCCGAAAGACAAATGTGACAGGTAGGGAATTCATGCTGAGAGCAATTAGACTCAGAGCACAGCCCGGAAACACTGATTTTTGAGGGCATAACAGAGAAAAAGACATCCAGGGGAGGGCAGAGGAGAGGAGGTGGGAAGAGAAAAACAAAGAGGACAGGAGTGAGTGGCAGGGGTGAGGTGAGCCAGGAATAGGTGCCAGTTCTACCCTTGCAGCCCAGGCCCCAGCAAGGTCCAGCCCACCTCTCTCACCTCTTGACGTTGCTGTGGATGATCTCCAGACCGTGCAGGTACTCGACGGCACAGAGCAGCCCTGAGCAGATGCTGACACGCTGGGGCCAGGGGAGGGGGTCGGAGCCACCCTAAGAGAAAGAAAAACAGGACAAACAGTCACAATGTACCTTTCTAAGTCTTGATGGTGGCCGGGCGCAGGGGCTCACACCTGTAATCCCAGCACTTTGGGAGGCCGAGGCGGGCGGATCACGAGGTCAGGAGATCGAGACCATCCTGGCTAACACAGTAAAACCCCATCTCTACTAAAAATACAAAAAATTATCTGGGCATGGTGATGGGTGCCTGTAGTCCGAACTACTTGGGAGGCTGAGGCAGGAGAATGACGTGAATCCAGGAGGCGGAGCTTGCAGTGAGCCGAGATTGTGCCACTGTACTCCAGCCTGGCAACAAAGCGAGACTCTGTCTCAAAAAAAAAAAAAAAACAAAGTCCTGATGGCAGGGTCCCCGGCTCCTGACCCTCCTCCTGCCCTTCATGTCCTCTGCCAGAGGGCTCAGCATGATACTGCGAGTTTTTCACTGTTTTTGTTTGTTTGTTTGTTTGTTTGTTTGCTTGTTTTGAGACAGGGTGTTGCTCTGTCACCCAGACTGGAATGCAGCATCATAGCTCACTGTAGCCTTGAAATCCCAGGTTCAAGTGACTCTCCCGCCTCAGACTCCCAAGTAGCTGGGATCACAGGCACGTGCCACCACTCCCAGCTAATTTTTGTATTTTTCGTGAATACAGGAAATGTGGCCATGTTGGCCACACTGGTCTCGAATTCCTGGGCTCAAGTGATCCACCCACCTCGCTCTCCCAAAGTGCTGAGATTACAGGCATGAGCCATGTGCCTCACCCTATACTATGGGTTTTGACATCAGACAGATCTAGAGGTAACTCCCAGTTCAGACATGCACTAGCTATGTAATTTTGGAAAAAGACACTTAATGTCTCTGAGCTTCAGTTTCCTTGGGTATAAAATGGAAATGTTAATCCCTATGTTTTAGGGTTGCTGTAAGGATTCAAGGAAATATATGGTATGCCCCTAGCATAGCACCTGCCACACAGTAGGTACTCAATCAGCGGTTATTTTCATCATGTCTATTATAGTGGCTGCTCTGGAATTTCTCTCGGAAAGAGGCTGGTTGGGAGAAGAGCTAGGGAGCTTGTGTGTGAGAGCCAAGCACCTGGGCCTTACGCTGATTTTATCTGTATTAGGGGAAACTTCACCAGGGCTAACTCTCATTTGCTCCCACTGTTGTTCTAAGACTGACTCTCCCAGGCTAAATCATCACTTTTTTTTTTTTTTTTTTTCGAGACAGAGTCTCACTTTGTCACCCAGGCTGGAGTGCAGTGGCACAATCTCAGCTCATTGCAACCTCTGCCTCCTGGGTTCAAGTGATTCTCCTTTCTCAGCCTCCTGAGTAGCTGGTACCACAGGCACATGCCACTATGCCTGACTAATTCTTATATTTTTAGTAGAGACAGGGTTTCACCATATTGGTCAGGCTGGTCTCAAACTTCTGACCTCAAGTGATCCACCTGCCTCAGCTTCCCAAAGTGCTGGGATTACAAGAGTGAGCCACTGTGCCCAGCCTCATCACTTATTTTTGAAGCCCTGGAGTAGGACCCACATCCACTAAGAACTGGCCTGGACAACCCCTGCTAATTTCTTCTAAAAAACTCTGAAACCTAGAGCCAGACAAACCCAATGTAAGCTCTGGCCTGACACTTGTCTCCTATGTTCCTTTGGGCAACTCACTTTGTCTCTATGTGTCAGAGATTCCTCTTTTGAAAAATGGGAGAAGAAAGTGCTTTGGCTGTGGCACGGCCTGGAGGAGATGACCTGTGTAAAACCCTTATCAAAGCAACCTGCACACAGTGAGTGCCCAGAAAAGCTAATGATCATTAGTATGCCATGAATAACTGCTTTGTCTGGTCTCTGCCATGGGAAGCAATAATTCTGTTATGGAATAACTCTTTCCCCTCTATTTGAGGATACGATAAGCAGAGGCCTGTTTTAAAACACTGTAATTTTTATTAAGGATTACCTTCACATGATGTAATACTCTAATAGTAAGTTTGCTTCTTATTCTGGGCCCCAATCACCTAGTTCTCCCTAGCAGTAGCCAGTGAACCAGCTTCTTGTGTATCTTTCCAGAGATATTCCATAAACACACAAGCAAATAGGTATATATTAGAAGAACATTTTATAACAAAAATTCACCTCTACTTTTCCATACTCTTTACCTCTTAATTCTTTTTCTTGTCCTACTGCATTGGCTAACACCTCCGGAACCACAATGAACGAAGTTCGTTCTGTGAGATACTTTTGTCATGCTCTTAATTTGAATGAAATGCCTCTCATCAAATTTTTTTATAGATTTTTTCCTGAAGATGTTTAATCAGATCTTTTTGTGCTTTTCTTTTTCTTTTTCATATTTTGTCATCCTCATTCAGGAGCCATGCTGATCTTCTCTGTATCGTTCCAATTTTGGTACCCATGCTGCCAAAGTGAGCACTTAACCAGATTTTATGTATCCTGGCCCCACTTCTCTCCTTGAAGTCTCCCTGGTCTCACCTAGATGGTCCCTCTCCCCTCTGAATTTCTGTAAGTCCTTAACCCTTGACCCCACGGCTGGGTGCAGCCTGGTCCCATTCTCTGACCATGAGCCAGTCCCTTACCTGACCCTGCAGTCTGTCCTGTAGGGAACCATTTGCCATGTAGGGGTAGATGAAGCTGTGAAACTGTCTTGCAGCACAGAAGCCCAGCACAGGTAAGACATTGGGGTGGCAGCATCTGGAATCGGGCATCAGTGCAGGGGTGAGGAGTCAGACGGAAAGAATGATCTACTTCCTCATGTCCCACCCCTCTTCTGCCCTCTCCTCCTCCAAGGCCACCAGTAACCTCCCAGGTTACTGGTGCCACATGCTCTGACCCCTAAGGGCCTGGCCCGAGTGGAAAGATGAAAACTGCTTGCCTTCAAGGAGTGTGGCGGTCCTCACCCTGCTTTACTGCTCTGCAGCACGTGACACCTCAACTGCCCCATCTCCAGAAACAGAGACTGAGAGCTTAAGGGACTTGCCCAAGGTCAGAAACTAGCAAGCAGTAAAGCCAGGACCAGATCCCACATCTGCCTGACTCTAGGACTGGGGTTCTTTCCTGAAATCCTCTTCTGCTGGTTCTCAGTCACCATTCCCTCCTGACTCTCCTCCTACGTCTCTCACCACCCTGTCCTGGCCCTTTTCACTAAGACCCCCCTCCTTTGCCTTCCTCTTTCTGCCAGCTGGACTCCTTATCTTGTTTAGCATGTTGCTCCTCCAAGAACCTCCCATTGCTATAGGGAACATTCCCAAATATCTTATCGCCAGCCCCATCCTAAGCTCCAGACCTGAACGTCAGCTTGCATCCTGATGCTCAGGTCAACATCATCCTAGCCTCAACAAGTCCCAAACCTGTTTCTTCACCCATATTTATTATCCCAGAAAGGCACATCACCACCCACCCAGTTTCCTAGAAACCTTCTTATCTCCCATATCAAATCAGTCACCATTCACTGCCACAAATAACTTTTAAAATGTCCCTTCATTCCCCTGTCCTCTGCCTTGGGTCACTTGGATTGGGTTAGGCTCTGATTCAACCTCCCAAGACTATTGTAAATGGCCTCCTGCCCTTCTCTGCTCCACCCTTCTCTGCCTCCACCCTTCTCTGCTTCCCGCAAGCCAAGTATTACTCGCTTTTGCATACTCATTAGAGTTATTTACATGTCTTCCCACTGGACCATAAACTTCCCCAAGGCAGGGGCTCTGTATGCTTCTGGCCTACACTCCCTAGAGCCTAGAAAAGGGCTTGACTACTCACATTTTCTAAATCGATGAATGAAGGAGTGACTGCTGACTCCGTGAAAGCACTAAGCCAAAGTGGAAAGGGAATCATACTTCTAGTTTTTATTAGATGTGTGTGTGGGTATCTATGTGTGTGTGTGTATGTACACATGTGAGTATTCATATACATGTATGTATAGAGAAAGCATTAAAGAAAACATATCGAAATATGGGCCCGGCACAATGGCTCACATCTAAAATCCCAACACTTCAGAGGCCAAAGCAGGAGGATCACTTGAGCCAGGGAGTTCAAAACCAGCCTGGGCAACATAGCGAGATCCTGTCTCTACAAAAAAAGTTTTAACAATTAAAAAAGGAAATATATCAAAATATTAAAACAGTAGTGCTTATCTATAGGTGCTGTGAAAAATAGTTTCTATTTTCTTATTTATAATTTTATGTTTAAATTTTTACTGTTTAAATAATTAATTTAAAAAAAATTTTTTTTTGAGACAGAGTCTCACTCTGTTGCCCAGGCTGGAGTGCAGTGGTGCAATCTGGGCTCACTGCAACCCACTTCCTGGGCTCAAGTGATTCTCATTCCTCAGCCTCCTGAGTAGCTGGGACTACAGGTGCGTGCCTACACGCCAGGCTGATGTTTGTATGATAGACATGAGGTTTTGCCATGTTGGCCAGGCTGGTCTCAAACTGACCTCAACTGATCTGCCCACCTCGGCCTCCCAAAGTGCTGGCATTACAGGTGTGAGCCACCATGCCCGGCCTTTATTTTTGAGACAGAGACTCACTTTGTTGCCCAGGCTGGAATGTAGTGTCGTAATCTCGGCTCACTGCGAACTCTGCCTCCTGGGCTCAAGTGATCCTCCCACCTCAGCCTCCCGAGTAGCTGGGACTGCAGGCATGCACCACCACACCCAGCTAATTTTTGTATTTTTTGTAGAGATGGGGTTTTGCCATGTTGCCCAGGCTGATCTCGAACTCCTGGGCTTAAGTGACCCACTCACCTCAGCCTCCCAAAGTGCTGGGATTATAGGTGTGAGCCACCATGCCCAGCCAAAAAAATGTTTTTATATATATATTTTTTTTTCAGTTGAGACAGGGTACAGCTATGTTGCCCAAGCTGGTCTCAAACTCCTTGGCTCAAGCAATCCTCTTGCCTCGGCATCAAAGTTCTGGGATTACAGGTATGAACCACCATACCTGGTCAATTTTCTTTATTATTTTTTTTAATTTTATTTATTTATTTATTTTTTGAGATGGAGTTTCGCTCTTGTTGCCCAGGCTGGAGTGCAATGGCGTGATCTCGGCTCACCGCAACGCCGCCTTCCAGGTCCAGGTTCAAGCGATTCTCCTGCCTTGGCCTCCCTAGTAGCTGGGATTACAGACGCCCGCCACCACGCCTGGCTAATTTTGTACTTTTAGTAGAGACGGGGTTTCTCCATGTTGGTCAGGCTGGTCTCGAACTCCTGACCTCAGGTGATCCACTTGCCTCAGCCTCCCAAAGTGCTGTGATTACAGGCATGAGCCACCGCGCCCGGCTAATTTTCTTTATTTTTTAACACTGGTTCCAGAATGAACAGATACTCAATTTTCTTTATTTCTTAAAATACCCTACAATATAAGGCACAAGTGTTTCAGATGAAAAATAATTTTTTTAAAAAAAAAGCACACACATGGCCGGGCACAGTGTGGCTCACACCTACAATCCCAGCATTTTGGGAGGTCGAGGCAGGAGGATCACTTGAGCTCACCAGCCTGGTCAACATAGCAAGACCCCATCTCTACAAAAAAAAAAGAAAAAGAAAAAGAAAAAAATGAACTGGGTGCACACCTATAGTCCCAGCTTCTCAGAGGCTGAGGTGCGAGGATCGCAAGCCCAGGAGTTCAAAGCTGCAGTGATCTACGATCATTCCAAGGCCATTCTAGCCTAGGCAATAGAGCAAGACCCTATCTCTTAAAAAAGAAAAATAAAGCCTGGCACGGTGGCTCACACTTGTAATCCCAGCACTTTAGGAGACCAGAGTGGAAAGATCACTTGAGGTCAGGAGTTTGAGACCATCCTGGCCAACATGGCGAAACCCCGTCTCTACTAAAAATACAAAAATTAGCCGGGCATGGTGGCGCACGCCTATAATCCCAGCTACTCGAGAGGTTAAGGCTCGAGAGTCACCTGAACCTGGTAGCAGAGATTGCAGTGAGCCGAGATCACACCACTGCACTCCAGCCTGGGAGACAGAGAAAGACTCTGTCTCAAAAACAAACAAACAAACAAACAAACAAACAAACAAAGAAAAAAAAAAAGGAGAGAAGCAGATTTATTCCCATGTGGAAGGAAGGAGTTGGAGTAAGCCAAGGTTCCTTTATAATTCTAATCTAGACATAGAATTGCTACACAGGAGAAGAATGGACTCTGGAGCCAAACCAGGTAGATCCAAATCCTGGCTCTGCCGCTCATTAGCTGTGTGACCTTGGATGAGACATTTAACCCCTCTGTGCCTCAATTTACCCATCTGTAAAATAATGTGATAATAGCAGCTACATTTATAGGGTTCTTGTAAGGACTAAATGACATGCCTGGCACACAGGAAGCACTATATAAAGGTTAGCCATCATCATTATTAAACACAGGATTTTCCAAAGGGGAGGCTTACCTAAGACAAATCTGCAGCTCTGCCTGGAAGAATCTTTCAATTGATCCTGGACTTGAACAGGCTGTCTGCGGAGAAAGAAATCAGAGCGTGAAGATCCCGCCCCACCCCTGCAGCCTCCACCCCAACTAGAAACCAAGAAGCGCTCACCTCTCTGAGCTTCTTGAAGACGAATGGCGTCCCGTGCCTGTGCCCTCTGTAGACATCAGCAAAGGTCCCCTGGCTGATTTTGTGGTTTTGATTGAAGTCATCAGTTGCCTGGACCACATCTGCCTCACTCCAGAAAAGGCTGTCTCCAGCCAAGCTCAAAAGTTTTTCCTGCTTAGGAATGGAGGTGCTGTAGTCCTGGATACCCAGAGAGAAGAGATGGAGATTACTATGGAATCTCGTTTCCTTTGCTACCTCAAGGGACCTTGGAACAACAGAGCTGAAGGGGTGGAGGGGATCATCTTATCCAACGGAAACTGTAAAAAGGACATGGAGAGACCCAAGCTCAAATCCCGGCTCTGTCTGTATCTTGCTCTGTGACCTTGGGTGAGCTACTTAACCTCTCTGAGCCTCAATTTTTTCCATCAGCAAAAATGAAGGTAACAATAGTACTCTGAAGAGTAATTTTGAAGACTAAGATGTGAGTATTCCTGGCACATGGTTGATGTTTCCTTTAATTCAGTTCACAAAAGTGAGCACTGAGGAAATAAAACAGCTGAAGTGAGGTCACACAGCTGGTCAGCGGCCGAGCTCAGCACCCTTGGTCCAATACACAGCATGGATAATGGGGTTCCAGACTCCTGGGAAGTGGGATACAGGTTCATATAACCAAACCAGGGGTGTCCAATTGTTGGTTTGCCTAGACCATGCTGGAAGAATTGTCTTGGGCCACACATAAAATACACTAATACTAATGATAGCTGATGAGCTTTTAAAAAAAAAAATTGCAAAAAAAACTCATAACGTTTTAAGAAACTTTACGAATTTGTGTTGGGCCACATTCAAAGCCATCCTGGGCTGCACACGACCCATGGGCAAGCAAGACAAGCCTGCTCTAAACAGAATTCCAGAGACTGCATGTGTACATAAGCCTATAAAGAGAAGTTCTGCTTCCCTTTTTAATAACTTCTCTCTTTAAAACAGATGTACGGAAATTTAAAAAAAAAATTTTTTTTTGAGACAGAGTCTTGCACTGTCGCTCAGGCTGGAGTACAGTGGTGCAATCTCGGCTCACTGCAAGCTCCGCCTCCGGGGTTCAAGCCATTCTCCTGCCTCAGCCTCCCGAGTAGCTGGGACTACAGGTGCCCGCCACCACGTCCGGCTAATTTTTTCTATTTTTTCTAGTAGAGATGGGGTTTCACCATCTTAGCCAGGATGGTCTCCATCTCCTGACCTCGTGATCCGCCCGACTCCACCTCCCAAAGTGTTGGGATTACAGGCACGAGCCACCGTGCCCGGCCTAAATTTAAATTTTTTAAAGTTGCATATGCTCTTAACAGTTTTTGAAAATTAGTATCCATAACCCCATTATCCATTTAACTGCTATTAAAGTTGGTGTATTTCCGGCCTATTAGATATATTAGGATTTATTTAACAAAACTGGTATCATGCCACACACATAGTTTTGATTTCTTTTTGAGACAGGTCTCACTTTGACACCAAGGCTGGAGTGCAGTGACATGATGTCAGCTCACCGCAGCCTCAACTTCCCAGGCTCAAGAAATCCTTTCATCTCAGCGCCCCCAGGTAGCTGGGACTACAGGTGTGTGCCACCATGCCTGGCTAATTTTTTAACTTTTTGTAGAGTCCAGGCACAGTGGTTCACACTTGTAATCTCGCCATTGTGGGAGGCAAAGGCAGGCAGATCATCTAAGTTCAAGACCAGCCTGGGCAACATGGTGAAACCCTGTTCTCTATTAAAAATACAAGAATTAGCCAGGCATGGTGGCACACACCTATAATCCCAGATACTCGGGAGGCTGAAGCAGGAGAATCGCTTAAACTGGGGAACCAGAGGTTTCAGTGAGCCGAGACAGCCTGGGCAACAGAGGGAGACTGTCTCAAAATAACTTTTTGGCCAGGCACGGTGGCTCATGCCTGTAATCCCAGCACTTTGGGATGCTGAGGTGGGCGAATCACATGAGGCCAGGAGTTCAAGACCAGCCTGGCCAACATGGCAAAACCCTGTCTCCACTAAAAATACAAAAAAATTAGCCAAACATGCTGGCATGTGCATGTAATCCCAGCTACTCGGGAGGCTGAGGCAGGAGAATAGCTTGAACCTGGGAGGCAGAGGTTGCAGTGACCAAGATCATGCCACTGCACTCCAGCTTGGGTGACAAAGCAAGATTCCTCAAAAAAAAAAAAAAAAAAAAAAAAACTTTTTTGTGGAGACAGGATCTCACACTGTTGCCCAGGTTGGTCTCAAACTCCTGGGCTCAAGTGATCCTCCCATCCCAACCTCCCAAACCTCCCAAAGTGTTGGTATTATCCTTCACAGAAGACTCATCTATTTCTTAATTTAGAGATGGGGCCTCCCTATGTTGCCTAGGCTGGTCTCCAACTCCTTGGCTCAAGCGATCCTCCCACCTCAGCCTCCCAAGTAGCCAGGACTACAGGCATGTGACACCACACCTGGGACATGGAAGAGCTTCATTAACCACACTCATGCAAAGCTGGCTTCTCCCCCAGGCACTGGATGCAAAGGGTCTCAGACTCACAACACTTTTAGGAGCCATCAAAACATTTTAATTTATTTTAAAATCAGAAGAAAATAAATGAACTTTTAGAGTCAAAGAAATGTCCTCATTTTTAATCCAGCTTGGATTTTATTTATCTTTATACCAATATGGTCATAATTTTTTTTTTTTTTTTTTTTGAGACAAGGTCTCACTCTGTCACCCAGGGTAGAGTGTGGTGGGAGGATCATGGCTCACTGCAACTTCTGCCTCCTGGGCTGAAGCCATCCTCCCGCCTCAGCCTCCCAAGTAGCTGGGACCACAGATCAAAAATAAAATAAAATAATGGCTAGGTGTGGTGGCTCACATCTGTAATCCAAGCACTTTGGGAGGCTGAGGCGGGTGGATCACCTGAGGTCAGGAGTTCGAGACCAGCCTGGCCAACATGGTGAGACCCCCTTCTCTACTAAAAATACAAAAAATTAAAATACAAAAAATTAGCTCAGCGTGGTGACATGCACCTGTAATCCCAGCTACTTGGGAGGCTGAGGCAGGAGAATCACTTGAACCCGGGAAGTGGAGGTTGCAGTGACCCGAGATCGTGCCACCGCACTGCAGCCTGGG
Organism: Papio anubis; assembly: GCF_008728515.1. Lineage (NCBI taxonomy): Eukaryota > Metazoa > Chordata > Mammalia > Primates > Cercopithecidae > Papio > Papio anubis. The sequence continues at coordinate 54,517,155 of NC_044977.1, forward strand.
CGGCACAGTGAGACTCCGTCTCAAAAATAATAATAAATTAAAAAACAAGAAGTGTACTCAGTGAAGTGCCCTCCCTCCCTCTCCCCACTATTATTGACCTCCTCTACTTACAGTCTTAGAAGCTTGGGGTAATTTGATGGCAATTTCCCTTCTCCTCCCCACCCTTAAATTGGTCTTAAGGGGTAGAGAAATTGCATTTTAGAGAGGGAACTACATGCTGGGAGACATGGCTTGGGGGCTGCAGCCGAGGGGTGGATTTACCTTTGAATCAGAAGAAGTGGGGAGGTTGGTTCTCAAGGAATGAGGGGCATCTTCTTCAGGAGGCTGGAGAAAGGCCTGTTGGTGGGCTCTGGCTGGAGAGGACCCTGGAAAGGAGGGATTGCGGGTCAGGATGCAGCCTGGGGGAGGAAGACAGGAGGGATCCTGGTCTAGTCCTCCAACCATGCCAGTCTCCTGTTCACTCCCCAAACGCTTGCTGCTGCCACTTCCTGACACCCACCATGTGCCGGCCAACACACTCCTCAAGCATCACCTCAGGATAAGCCTCTGACTCCCCTACGACCTGGGGCCTATTTATCATCCCAGTTGACAAGTGGAGACACAAAGGCACCGGAGGTAGATGCAGTGCTCAGGACCACCCAGCCAGTAGACGGTAGAGCCAAAATTCAGACGGAAATCTGTTTGACTTCTAGGCCCTGCACTATCTCACCTCCTACTCAAAGAGCAGAAAAAGACACAGAGGTGAACTAGCTACCGAGCCTGGCTTCCAGAAACCTCCACCGTGGCAGGGATGCAATAACCATCCTCCGAGGATATATCCCACGGGAAAGCGAGGTCAGAGGGAGGAGACACCATAACAGGCTGGGAGATGAGGAGGATTCACAGAGGAAGGGGCACCTGACCTGGGCTTGAAAGACGGAGAAACGTTTTCAATAAGCAGATATGGGGCAGTGGAACTAGCCCATGCAGAGGTGGGGCAGTAGAAGGGCCCGGGGCTGTAGTAAGTTAACATCTAGGTACACAAATTAGGAAACATCATGCCAGGCACTGTTCTAAATACTTCACGTCTGTAATCCCAGCACTTCGGGAGGCTGAGGCAGGAGGATTGCTTCAGCCCAGGAGTTTGAGATCAGCTTGGGCAACATGACAAGATCTCGTTTCTACAAAAGATTTTTTTTTCTTTTTTTTTTTTTTTTTGAGATGGAGTCTTGCCCTGTCACCCAGGCTGGAGTGCAGTGGTGCGATCTCGGCTCACTGCAAGCTCCGCCTCCCGGGTTCATGCCATTCTCCTGGCTCAGCCTCCCAAGTAGCTGGGACTACAGGCGCCCGCCACCACGCTTGGTTAATTTTTTGTATTTTTAGTGGAGACGGGGTTTCACTGTGTTAGCCAGAATGGTCTCGATCTCCTGAACTCGTGATCCACCCGTCTCGGCCTCCCAAAGTGCTGGGATTACAGGCATGAGCCACTGCACCTGGCCCTACAATTTTTTTTTAAATAGCCAGGTATGGTGGTGTATACCTGTGGTCCCTGCTACTTGAGAGGCTGAGGATCACTTGCGCCCAAGAGGTCAAGGCTATAGTGAGCCATGATCACACCACTGCACTCCAGCCTAGGAGACAGAATGAGACCCTGTCTCAAAAAAAAAATCCTTTCAGTGCATTAACTCATCCAATCCTCATGCCAATCAGGAGATAAGGTACCACTGTACCATTTTCATTGCCTCTTTGCAGATGGCGAAATGAGGCATGGAGAGGTTAAGTAACTTTTCCAAGTGCACACAGTCAGTGGTTCCAGTGTCTATGCTCTTTTTTTTTTTTTTTTTAACAGAATCTCACTCTGTTGCCCAGGCTGGAGTGCAGTAGCACTCTCTCAGCTCACTGCAACCTCCACCTCCTGGGTTCAAGCGATTCTCCTGCCTCAGCCTCCCAAGTAGCTGGGACTACAGGCATGTGGCATGATGCCAGCTAATTTTTGTATTTTTATTAGAGACAGGGTTTCACCATGTTGGCCAGGCTGGTCTTGATCCACTTGCCTCGGCCTCTCAAAGTGCTGGGATTATAGGTGTGAGCCACCATGTTCGGCTGCGCCTGTGCCCTTAATCCCTTAGTGAGTGAACAAGATTCACAAGACAGAAAGTTTGACAAGTAGTTTAGGGTCACTTAAACATGAGGTTAAAGAGGGTGAAATTTCTTCACTAGGCCCCACGTGAAGATTAATCTGAAGACTAATGAGGCCATCTGGTCGGGGGGTCTCCTGGGTGAGCAGAGGCACAGACTGTGGGTGAGGTGAGCCATGGTGGCTGGTCCACACAGAAGCAGGACTCGGCCAGAGGCCAGAGGCTTCAAACATCATCATCTGGAAATACCCAGGGAGCCCCACGGCAAGGACAGCTTCTGAGTAACTGGGGACCTGACCCTTCCAAAGGAACCTGGGCTTGACTCCAAGATTACTGGATAAATCTACCTGCTTCAGGTATTTGTGGCTTACAACATCAGGAAAGGAGTGATTCATCTGGAACTTTGGCTATTAAGAAATTTATTTTGGGCTGGGCACGGTGGCTCAGGCTTGTAATCCCAGCACTTTGGGAGGCTGAGGCAGGTGGATAACCTGAGGTTAGAAGTTCAAGACCAGCCTGGCCAACATGGTGAAACCCCATCTCTACAAAAATACAAAAATTAGCCTGGCATGATGGCAGGTGCCTGTAATCCCAGCTACTTGGGAGGCTAAAGCAGGAGAATTGCTTGAACCAGGGAGGTGGAGGTTGCCGTGAGCTGAGATATGCCATTGCACTCCAGCCTGGGCGACCGAGCGAGACTCTGTCCCAAAAAAAAAAAAAAAAAAAAATTATTTTGGCTGGCACAGTGGCTCACACCTGTAATCCCAGTGCTTTGGAAGGCTGAGGCAGATGGATCACCTGAGGTCAGGAGTTCAAGACCAGTCTGGCCAACATGGTGAAACCCTGTCTCTACTAAAAATACAAAAATTAGTGGGGCATGGTGGCACGTGCCTGTAGTCCCAGCTACTCGGGAGGCTGAGGCACAAGAATCACTTAAATCTGGGAGGCGGAGGTTGCAGTGAGCTGAGATCATACCACTGCACTCCAGCCTGGGCAACAGAGCGAGACTCGGTCTCAAAAAACAAAAAAACAAAAATTTATTTCACGAGACTGAAAATAGAATCAGCCTGGCTAAACAATTAACCCACACAGATAGCTGATAAAATGAAATCACCTGAGAAAAGGTCTGGAGCCTGTCAAGGGGCTGCCCTCAGCCTCATTCCTGGGATCTTTGCCCTGCTGCTGTGCGAGTCTAGCAGCCAGGAGAATGCGAGCTGGAGACCCCCAGCTGCTGGGAGCTTGGCTGTCTGCAGGCCTGGCTGTGGCTGGCTCCGGTCAATCCCTGCATCTGCATCCCGACCATGATTCCCAGGGGCTGTTACCCAGGCACTGTGTGCAGAGGGTACACTAGGCAGACAGGACTGTGATGGCCAACGGACACCCTGGAGAGTCTGCCTTAGACCGAAGGCAGGACAGCAAGTGCCCACCCAGCCTTCCTCGGAAATGGCACACTGTGGTCCCACGGCTCTCCCAGCCTTGCCCGGCTCCCTCTCCATTTTCTTGCAACTATTTGTCCTAATGAAACCCTATCTTGTTGATGAAATCCTATCCTGTCTTGGTGTCTGCCTCTCACCAAGGACCTGGACTAATACAGGCCTCTGCTGGCCAGCACAGGGCCCCTGTCTTGCAGAAAGGCTGCTCTGTGATGGCCACCTCCACCCTTGCCCTGCCTTCTCTTGGCCTCAGCTCAGTACCCTTGGCCCGCATCCTTCAGACTGCAGTTACGTTCATCCAGTCTCCAAGTTTTTGGCCAAGTCTGTGCCACCTCACTATGAGTCACTTGACGGTTTTCTTTCAACCAACTTTAACTCCAGTGTTATGTATGCAGCCTTGTGTTAAACAGTAATATCCATGACGTCCCTAGTTCTTCTACACATGATCTATATTTGTGCTAATACCCAGGTTCTGTGCACCACTGCGGGTGTGGGCCCCACACTCTGGGAACCACTGCTCCAGACTAACTTGAATTCCATCCTGCTGCCATGCCTGGTCACAGGGCAGGGCTCTCACTGCACACAGGGTCCTTCTGTGCCCAGTGAGTCTGAGGTCAGACCTTGCCTCACACAAGTCATGAGTTTCCTATCTGACTTAATGCCTGGGGTTTGCTCAGGAGGCTCCCCCAGGCCTCTCCGTTTGGGGGAACCCCTGAGGCCTGCTCCTGCGACATATGAGGGCTACTAACTGGGTTTATTTATCCCTGTGGTCTTGGGGAAAATGAATGGACTCTGGTCTGGAAAATCAGACAGGACCCAGCAGCCATTACTCTCCATCTCTCCCTACCCAGCCCCCCACCAGCCATTACTCTCCATCTCTCCCTACCCAGCCCTTCCCTCCTCTGGGATCTAATCTGATGGGCTCCTCATGCCTGGGGTAGTTATCTGTGGTAGGTTAAACTCACAACCACAGTCTTTAAAGGCCCCCATTGTATGTCCAAGGGCAGAGAGAGGAGAATGAGAAGGAATTCTCCTGCCATCAAGGATACGAAAATCTCCCTGGATTCAATACAAAGTAATCAGAAGTTGGCCACGGGTGGATCATTACTGAAGCCAGCTGATGGGGACATGGAGGGTCATTATGCTCTTGGCTTTTGTATGTTTGTAATTTTTTCATATAAAAATGTTTTAAAATAATGGCTAAGGGAGGGGAGGGAGATGGGGCAGGAGAGTAGATGAACAAGATGGGATACTTGTTGGGTGATGGTGATGGATGGGGCTTGGGGGCTTCTATATAATCTTGTTTCCAAGAGTGAGGCACAGCTCATCTGACGCCAGATCAAGTGCCAGGACTTAGCTAAAAAACAAACCATTTCCTATGGAAATCCTTCCAGAAGCTTTCTTTTTCTTGCTTTTCTTTTTTGTTCTGTTTTGTTTGTTTTTGTTTTTGAGACGGAGTCTCTCTCTGTCACCCAGACTGGAGTGCAATGGCATGATCTCGGCTCACTGCAACCTCCGCTTCCCGGGTTCAAGCGATTCTCCTACCTCAGCCTCCCGAGTAGCTGGGATTACAAGCGCCTGAGACCATGCTCAGCTAATTTTTATATTTTTAGTAGAGATGGGGTTTCACCATGTTGGCCAGGCTGGTCTCAAACTCCTGACCTCAGGTGATCCGCCTGCCTTGGCCTTTTTGTTGCTTTTCTACTGAGGCTAATATTCCTGCTTTCTCAAGCAAAAGGCACCACCTCTGGTCCTGCCGAGCTGTGTCGCTGCAGGTCCAAGAAGCGGCACTGTATCTGACATAGGGTCTTCTATGTCCTGCCCTGATGCTGGCAGCGGGTCTACCCCCAGCTGCCCCATCTCCTTTATTAGTATCAGACAGATTCGGCTCAAGCGCTGGCTCCGGCACTACTCAAGATCTGACCTCAGATGAACCGTGCCTCACTTCTCTGAGCTTTCTCAAATGTAAAAAGAGCAATAATGGTCTGCTCCTTGTCCAGGTAAAAAGAGCTGATGTTTATAAAGCACAAAGGTCAGGCTGTGACACATGCAGTACTCGGTATTTTACCAAGGCTGGTGAAACTATGTGTAGAGTAAGTAAACAGATTCTGATAGCCCAGTGGCCTCTCCTACAGCTAAGGCTTTGTGATGGTTATTTCAGCTGCTCAAAACCCTTTTATCTGAATTCTAGCTTCGAGACTCCTTTGCTGAGGTGCTCATAGCCTGTCCATGGCTCCTCTGCTCATATATTTTCCTCCTCGGCCAGGCGTGGTGGCTAATGCCTGTAATCCCAGCACTTTGGGAGGCCGAGGCAGGTGGTCAAGAGATCAAGACCATCCTGGTCAACATGGTGAAACCTCGTCTCTACTAAAAATACAAAAAATTAGCTGGGCGTGGTGGCGCACAGCTGTAGTGCCAGCTACTCAGGAGGCTGAGGCAGAAGGACCACTTGAACCCAGGAGGCAGAGGTTGCAGTGAGCGGAGACTGCGCCACTGCACTCCGGCCTGGCGACAGAGTGAAACTCGGTCTCAAAAAACAAAACAAACAAACATATTTTCCTCCTCCATGTCTCTTCCCACTTCCTTCCCACCTACTGCAAGGGGGAGCCAGGGTATCACAGGGGTCAAGATGTGGGCCCAGTATCCGTCACTCCTACCAAAATCCTTCAAGATAATTGATCAGTTTGAACTCTGGGGCTCAGTGGAACCTTGGGGTTTTCCCAAAAGACACGCTTTGGGTGATTTAATGACATGAATGATTTCTTATTTTCAATTTAGGCAAAGATAGACAATCAACTTCCTGTCTCTGCCTGCAGATTGTAGTTATCATCTTGACCTGTCTGGGCACATTTGCTCCAAGTGCCATCAAGAAAGCAAATAGGGGCTGGGTGCAGTGGCTCACGCCTGTAATCCCAGCATGGGAGGCCAAGGCGGGCGGATTGCTTGAGCCCATGAGTTCAAGACCAGCCTGTGCAACACAGCGAAACCCCATCTTTACAAAAAATACAAAAATTAGACATGGTGGTGCAGGCCTATAGTCCCAGCTGCTCAGGAGGCTGAGGCAGGAGGATCACTTGAACCCGGGAGGCAAAGGTTGCAGTGAGCCGAGATTGTGCCACTGCACTCTAGCCTGGGTGACAGAGATTCCATACCCCGCCAAAAAAAGAAAGAAAGTAAATAGGGCCCTGTGCAGTGGCTCATGCCTGTAATCCCAACACTTTGGGAGGCCAAGGTGGGAGAATCGCTTGATCCCAGGAATTCGAGACCAGCCTGGGCAACATAATGAGACCCTGTCTCTACAAAAATAAAAAATTAGCCAGCTGTGGTGATGTACGTCTGTAGTCCCAGCTACTTGAGAGGCTGAGGTGGGAGGATTGCTTCAGCCAGGGAGGTTGAGGCTGCAGTGAGCTATGACTGTGCCACTGTGATCTAGCCTGGGCAACAAAGCAAGGCCTATTTCAAAAAAAAAAAAAAAAAAAGGAAAGAAAGTAAACAGCAAAGGCTGACAGAGACATGTGATATTTATTTTATTTTTATTTTTATTTTTATTTTGAGACAGAGTCTCACTCTGTTGCCCAGGCTGGAGTGCGATGGCATGATCTCAGCTCACTGCAACCTCCGCCTCCTGGGTTTGAGCGATTCTCCTGCCTCAGCCTCCCAAGTAGGTGGGACTACAGGTGCGTGCCACCACATCCAGCTAATTTTTTGTATTTTTAATAGAGATGGGGTTTCACCGTGTTAGCCAGGATGGTCTTGATCTCCTGACCTTGTGATCCGCCCGCCTCGGCCTCCCAAAGTGCTGGGATTACAGGCGTGAGCCACTGCGCCCAGCTCTTTACAGTAACCTAGATAAGGAATATCAGAAGGAACTGCTATGCCTATTACCTCCTCCATCCTGACCAGCACGCCCCTACAATTTCCCTATTTTGTTATAATTTTCCCTTTGGTCAGGACCATTTCCCCTTATCTTTCATTGCTGATCAAAGATCTGCACTTAAATATATATATATATATTTAGCTACAGGAAATAATCCAGACTCCTTGGCCTAGAATTAACTTTCTAGATTCAACCTATCTAGAGTGTCTGGAATGTTCATAATCTCAGATAACATTTAATGAGCACCTCCATGGTGCAACACTCAGGTGCAGGATTTCTTACCACAACATGATGCAATAGGGTCTATTATTCTCCCCATTTTACAGAGGAGCAAACTGAGGTACAAAGGCTAAGTAATTCTTCTACAAAACAGTGGCACTGGGATTCAAATATGAGTCCGTCTAATACAAAAGCCCACAAAACAGGTTCCTTTCAGCTGATGCTGCCCCTGGCTTCAGGAACGGCACCAGTGAACTGAGATTACGTGGATTTAGGGTCTCTGGCTCGTCACTCGGGAGGCCATAGGAGACAGGAAGTGAGGCAAGACTCCAGAGGCGAGGCGGTGAGAATGGAGATTGGGCTGAGCAGCAGCTCCCCTAGGGAGGTCATCTGCTGGCTGAGACATTCTGTCATTTGGAAACTTTTCCAGATCCCTTACCTGGGCACAGGTGACAGAGACAAATCTGAAGTGGTCTGAAAGGCTTTGGGATAGCAGTGAGTGCGATGGTTAGGGACGTGCGTGTTCAAATCACACAGCTCAGACATTACTTCCTATTTGTGTGACCTTAAGCAAACTGCTCTCCCTCTCTAGGCTTCAGCAGCCCTGTTACTGATGGAGGGGAGGAAAGTGGTGGGCAGGAAGCACCCCTCAATTCCCCACTGCATGGCTGCGAGGGCTGGGGCCTATGGAGATTGGACAGAGAAATGGTCAGACATCTGGCCCAGAGCTTGCAGGCAGGGCCAACCTGTGCTGGGGACTCGGGAGACCACGGGTGAAACACAGGCACCCAGCAGTACATGACCTCAGCCAGGTTAATTAACCTCTCTGTGCTTTAGTTTTCTCATCCATAACATGGGCATAATCACAATACCTAATTCATAGTTAGTTGAAGATTAAATGAGTCAATATCTTTGAAGTACAGTACTTGGAATGGTGTCTGGCACTAGAAAGCCTCCAGTTACTGAGTTATTTATTTTCTGCTCACAAAAATGGTAATAGATGTTTTATATGTTTTGTTACCTGATTTTTTTCCACTTTTCTACCTCCCTATATTGTGAATATGCTTTCATGTACATACGCATGTCTACATCATTGTTTTGTGGGGTTTTTTTTTGTTTTTTTTTTTTTTGAGACAGAGTCTCTGTCGCCCAGAGCTGGAGGTGCAGTGGCGCAATCTCGGCTCACTGCAAGCTCTGCCTCCCGGGTTCACATGCATTCTCTCACCTCAACCTCGGTAAGCTGGGACTACAGGCATCGCCACCCGCGCCCAGCTAATTCCCTGACCCATTTAGTAAAGAAACAGTTTCACTGTGTTTCCAGGATGATTCTCGATCTCCTGACCTCATTGATCCCACCCGCCTGGAAGCTCCCGAAGTGCTGGGATCACAGGCGTGAGCCACTGAGCCCGGCCATGTCTATGTCATTGTTGACAGTACTTTATTGTGACTGTCTGACATTAATTTTATCATCCCCCATTGTTGTTGCCAGATTTTTGCTTTCTTTAGGCACAGTCTCACTCTGTCACCCAGGCTGGAGTGCAGTGGTGTGATCATAGCTCACCACAGCCTTGCACTCCTGGGCTCAAGCAGTCCCCCTACCTCAGCCTCCTGAATAGCTGGGACTACCAGGTGTATGCCACCACGCCTGGATAATTTTTTTTTAATTTTTTGTAGAGACAAGGTCTCACCAGGTTGCCTAGGCTAGTCTCAAACTCCCAGGCTCAAGCCATCCTCCCTCCTCAGCCTCACAAAGAGCTGGGATTATAGGCATGAGCCACCATGCCCAGCCTCAATGTTTTGCTCTTATATGCTAAGCTGAATGTCCTTATAGATATATCTTCATTTCCTTAAATAAATGTGCTTTAAGTAAAAAAGTTAAATTTAAAATACCTGGGCCTGGAAAGGTGGCCATCCTCACAGGCTGCCCCTCTTCCTGTTCATCCTCAGTCTTTCTTACAGAAGCTGCCAAAGGCCTTTCTGGCTTCACACAGTCAGGGAAGGCTGGAATGGGACACCTGATTTCAGGAACTGGTTTCCCTGAAAACAAGGTGGAAAGAAAGTTATTACTATTCCATGAAGTGGGGTAGCCATTGAGAGACTGGGTCTGGAAGTCAGAGGCCTGGGTTCTGATTCCGGCTCTGCCACAAATGCACGGTATTGCAGGGCAGGAGGGGCTTTCCCTTTCTGGCCTCGGCCTCCCCATCTGTAAAATGCTGTGGGCCACGCACAGTGGCTTACACCTGTAATCCCAGCACTTTGGGAGGCCGAGGTGGGTGGGACTGCCTGAAGTCAGGAGTTTGAGACCAGCATGGCCAACATGGTGAAACCCCGTCTCTACTAAAAATACAAAAATTAGTTGGGCGTGGTGGCACACGCCTGTAGTCTCAGCTACTTGGGAGGCTGAGGCAGGAGAATCGCTTGAACCGGGGAGGCGGAGATTGCTGTGAGCCGAGATTGCGCCACTGCACTCCAGCCTGGGCGACAGAGTAAGACTCCGTCTCAAAAAAAAAAAAAAAAAAAGAGCAGTGGCTGAACATGGCAGTCCCGGCGAGGGTGGAGCTCTGATGTGCTGAGTCACACACACCTGCTTCCACCCAACCAGCTGTGTGACCTCCAACAAGTTACCTTCCTCCTCTTGGTCTCCCTTCCCTCACGTGTAAAAGGGAGGTGATAATGGCGTCCATTTGCCTCCCACTGGGGTGTCATGAGGGAAGGGAGAGTAGAGATGGGGATGGGCGCTATAGACTGCACATTTCCCTGAACATGTGAGTGTGTCAAAGACACCATCCCTCTAAGTTCCCACTCCAGCCCCTATGGATCAAAGTTCTGGCTATCCTACAACCTCCCTTCCACGTGGTGGAGACACACGCATCCTTCCCACTGGATGGATAGGAATCCTAAAAAACAGCAGTTATGGCCACTGAATACGGGCTGCACCAGGCCCAAGCCCAGCTGCACAGACATGAATCCTCACAACATCTCTGCCTTTCATCCCTGTTCAGAGATGAGGAAACTGAGGCCTGAGCAGGTTAAATTTACATTTACTTGCTAAGATCACATGCCAAAGGCAGGCAGGACTGGCCGAAGAACTCCCCTGCCTTCTCGAGGGTAATCGTTTCCTCTTTACATCAACTTGGGAAACCCCAAAGGTGCTTCGAGGGTGTGTCAACCTCAGCTTCCAGCCTGCTTCTCAGAGCTGCTCTGTGGAACAGCTTCCTCTCCCCTCCTCCACTGGGCCCTGATCTTATCCCTTCCGGCTGGGCCCTGCCGCCAGCTCAGTCAGCCTCCACACCCTTGCCAGCCTGCCTCTTACCAAAGTACACATCTGGCCTCGTCACTTCCCTGCTTGAAGCCTTTATGGGGCTCCCCATTGCCTAGATAACATCCACACTCCTTAGCCTGAATCTTTCTGTCTCCCCATTGCCTCCCAGATAAAACCCAATTCTATAGCCCTGCATTCAAGGCCCTCATTCTCTGATGGTTTGGGATAGACTCATGTTTGAGAACGACAAAAACTGGGGCACTGAAGTCCCAGGGAAAGCTGCTGACCCGCTTGACGTCACACAGAGCATGACATAAAGCGTGACACGGGGATATCACAACAGATGTCCCAGGTAGGGCTGGGATAAAACATCTCCCGCAACATTTCTTTGAACTGGTGAACTGTGCCTCTCTAAACAAACCAGTTGTTACCCTGGGACCTCACTTGTCAAACCCACGCTTTTGAACTAAAACAATAAGACCTAAATTTGCATAGCACCACACTGGCACCATGCAGATTTAATTTTCACAACAATCTCTGGTAGTTCATAGGTTTATCTGCTTTTTATTTTTGAGCATATTGAGGCTCAAATAAGTGAAACGACTTGTGTCAAGTAAAACAGCCAACAACAGTGAAACCAGTCCCAGGCTCACTGCAAGCTCCGCCTCCCGGGTTCACGCCATTCTCCTGCCTCAGCCTCCCAAGTAGCTGGGACTACAGGCACCCGCCACCACGCTCGGCTAATTTTTTGTATTTTTAGTAGAGACGGGGTTTCACCGTGTTAGCCAGGATGGTCTCGACCTCCTGACCTCATGATCCGCCCACCTCGGCCTCCCAAAGTGCTGGGATTACAGGCGTGAGCCACCACACCTGGTGTGATTTTATATTGTGGAGTTTTTTCCTTGTGATTTATTCGTATCATAGAATTTTTCAACAAAATGATTATGCATTATTTACACAGTAAAGTATACTTCTTTTTAAAAAACCAGTTAGCAAGCTAGCTAAAATAATGATAGAACTGAATCTTCCAAGCTAGTGTGAGTAGCATTTGCCCTGGAGACCCCTCTGGCTCCAGTGAGCAGACGATGAATCAGCCCTTCATGAGATTCAGATCTGCCTCACTTCTGTTTTTCACCAACGAATATCCACGTCGTGTATTGATACGTTCACTTCAAGCACCCCTCCCCACAACCCTGGCGATCTCAAGTCAGGAAGCTGAGGCTCAGTGGGGAACAAGACCTGCCGGAGGGAGACAGGAAGGCAGGCAGCACTGAGGCAGGAAGGCAGGGTCTCCTCCCAGAACCACGGACAGAAGGGCACCCAGAGAGCACGCACTTCTCTCCCGACCTGGGCTCCACAGGCACTTTGGTGGTTCGATAGGCCACGCCCCCCCCCATCCTGACTGCCATCAGGGCAAGGCCTTTGTGGCTGAAACTCGAAGTCTGGAAGCCAGTTTCTCTCCAACAAGGGCCTTGCTGGCAGGAATCACAGGATCACCGTCTGCCTCATGGCATCCCACAGGCCCAGGAGGAGAACAAACAGTGCCTAGGCCAGGCACGGTGGTTCACGCCTATAATCCCAGCATTTTGGGAGGCCAAGGCGGGCAGATCACCTGTGTGCCAACATGGCGAAACCCTGTCTCTACTAAAAATACAAAAATTAGCCAGGCGTGGTGGTGCACACCTGTAGTCCCAGCTACTCAGGAGGTTGAAGCAGGAGAATCGCTTGAACCCAGGAGGCAGAGGCTGCAGTGCGCTAAGATTGCGCCACTGCACTCCAGCCTAGGCAACAGAGCAAGACTCTGTCTCAAACAACAACAAAAACCAGTCCCTTGTACAGAATGACAATGAACAATGCCGGCGAGAGTGCTGATTAAAGCACGGGTCTGGAACAGAGCTGTCGCTCGCAGGGTGCACAGAAATGAAAGCTCTGCCTGTGTCCCCTAGAAGGCCACCCCCCGCCACTCCCAGCCCTCATCTTTCCCAGCCTCCCCTCTCTGGCAGGGAAACACTGCCTCTCTCCCTCCACCCTCCCTCCTCAAACCGCCTCAGGTGGGGCCTGTGTTCCTGGAAAGGCTTGTCATCCTTGTGACATCTGTGTCAAAAGGGCAGCAGTGGCTCCCCTGGCTCAGGGCCAGCTAGGCTCACTGAAATCACTTCCCAACAGTGACCTCCTTCAGAGGCCAGGCCCACAACAGTATAAAATCCGCCCTAAAGGTCTCACCTACACCCAGCACTGCCCATGACCCCAGCAAATGAGGCACCTTCTCCTTGTCTGAGGCCTGCCTGGCTGAGCCTCATTGTTCTCATCAGTAAAATGGGGATGAGGGCGATACTCACAGCCTTACTTAACTTCAGTGTCCTGTTCCTTTTTTTTTTTTTTTTTTTTGAGACAGGATCTTGCTCTGTCACCCAGGCTGGAGTGCAGTGGTGTGATCGCAGCTCACTGCAGCCTCAAACTCCTGAGCTCAAGCTATCCTAGCCTCCCATGCAGCTGGGATTACAGGCAACATCACGGCCAGCTAATCTTTAATTTTTTGTAGAGACAGCATCTCACTATGTTGCCCAGCCTGGTCTCAAACTCCTAGGCCCCAGTGATCCTCCCACCTTGTCCTCCCAAAGTGCTGGGATTACAGGCATGAGCCACTGCTCCCAGCCCAGTGTTCTATTCAGGATAATGTTTTGTTCAGCACAAATCTTTGCCTCTCTGTCAAAACACACTTGGCAGGAACATCAAGGCCACCAACCCATTTGTGGCCGACCTCTGTGGGCTCCACCCATGGGGAAGATAAAAAATGTCATTATGTTTTCATCCTAAAGAGAGTACAGCTTTTCTCTTTCTTTTTCTTGTTCTTTCTGCAGTGACATGCGGTGGCCCCACCTGGCACCACAGGGCACTCGGAAGTGAGCAGGGGTGAGAAATAGATGGGGAGGGGCAGTGTCGGCAGGGCTACCTGTGGCCAGACCTGTCAGCACACCTGGGGCTGACATCCACCCTCCCACACAAGAGGCACCAGGCCACACCCAGCCACGGATGTAAGCCACGGATGTCAGTCAACAGAGCCCCACGTCAGCCCCAACAAGAAGTTTTGGTTTCCTGTGAAACCCCCATCTTCGCGAGCTTTGAGTTTTTAGGTGTCTTTAAAATGCAAGCAATAAATGGTGCGTATAAACACGAACCGCCCTCATCTCCACCCTGGAGCTACCGGTGTGGTCTGAGCTGGGTGGGCGGGCAGGTCCATGCATGCCTGTTCACTGTCCAAACCTGAAGGTGGAGAAAATAGCCTCTGTCCTCATCCCTCCAAACCTGCTCCCTGCTAGCTAGACAGACGCAATGCCCACTTGTTCAGGCTGGCACACCAGAGAGCTAATGAAATAAAAATAGAACACCAAAGGCAGGATGAGGCAAAGGAGGCCAAATGCCCACAAGAAAGGGCTGTGACGAACTTTAACTCTCACGCTGAGCTTCCTGTCTGCCAAGGTGAAGGCTCAGGAGTGAGCTGCTCATGGACTTCCTATCACAGATAGACAGGGGCAGCCTCAGGCTTCCAAGACAGCACTCTTTCCTCCCAGGATTAAATTCTCAAGAGAATTCCACACATAAAGTTGATTCTGCAGGATTGTGAGATCCAAAAATACAGACTGTGATCAAAGAGAAGAACTGGGATCACGAGAGTAAGTGTGGGGAAGCGTCGGCTCTGGCTTGAACCAGACCCAGGCTCTACAGTTCCAGCTTCACGCCCAGGCACAGACCTCCTAACCCTCTGAGCTTCATGCGCCTCTCCTGTGAAGTCAGAATAATAACCAAACACCTCCCAGGGCCGTCCCAGGGCCGTCCCAGGGTTCCATGATGACAAATGTGAAGTGGCTGGCCCAGAGCAGGGGCCCGAAACGCTGTGCAAGCAGCCACCCTCCTTCAGTTCTGCCAGAAAGGTGCAGATAGAAAAGAACCTCTGATTCCCAACTCAGGCCTCCAAAGGAAGCATTTGGAGTGGAAGGCTATTTTTAACATTTTAAACACTCTAATGGAAACCGATTCTAGGTGGGCAGCGATTTGGTGCACAGTCCCGAGAGGCACAGTGGCCGTGAGGGCAAAGTAACACAGGAACCCAGAAGCAGGGGAGGTGGGGGCCTGCGCCCACACCATTGGCAGCCAGCCTCAGTCACACACTGGAGGCGGGCAGCCCAGCGTTCTCCCTGCTGGGACCCCCAGGGACGGGAAGGGGATGCAGGTGACGGAAGGAACAGCTAATCTACAGCTTAGGTGGTCACAGGCACCAGGAGGTTGACATGGTGGTTCTCAGAGTCTGGATTTTTTTGTTTTTGTTTTTGAGGCAGAGTCTTGCTCTGTGGCCCAGGCTAGAGTGCACTGGTGCAACCATAACTCACTACAGCCTCTACCTCCCAGGTCCAAGCAATCCTCCCACCTCAGCCTCCCAAGTAGCTGAGACTACAGGAGCATGACGCCACGCCTGGCTAATTTTGTTTTTGTTTTTGGTTTTTTTGGTAGAGACAGGGTTTGCCATATTGCCCAAGCTGGTCTCAAACTCCTGGGCTCAAGCACTCTACCTGCCTTGGCCTCCCAAAGTTCTGGGATTACAGATGTGAGCCACTGCACCCCGCCTGGAATCTGGATATCTTTGACAGCTGCCTTGTTGAGGCTGAGAACCCACAGTGATGAGGGCTGAGTCCCAGATACAAGGAGGAAATGGGGGAGGGGCAGAAGCGCTTCTCTGTGCCCCTGTCATGGTTCACCAGAGCTGGCTGCCAGGCATGATTTCTTTTTCTCTCTGATTTGTTTTTGGAATGCCTGTGCTCTCCCTAATGAGCATGAATCACTGAGGCCATGGAAGGCAAATGAACTCCCAGCAGTCTGCAGCGTGTCCTGCAGTCGGGCTCAGCAGCAGGGGGACCCTCCTAAGCCTTGGCTTCCTCATCTGACAAATGAGATGTGGAAGCGGACCCCCGTCCCCGAGACTTGCCATGAGGATAAAAAAATTAACACCCAGCAGATCTAAGCTACCATCATTTGCTACAGTCTCGCTCTGTTGCCCAGGCTGGAGTACAGTGGCACGATCTCTGCTCACTGCAACTTCTGCCCCCTGGGTTCAAGCGACTGTCCTACCTCACCCTCCCGAGTAGCTGGGATTACAGGCACACACCATCACGCCCGGCTAATTTTTGTATTTTTAGGAGAGACGGAGTTTTGCCATATTGGCCAGGCTGGTCTTGAACTCCTGACCATCCGCCTTGGCCTCCTACTACTCCGGTGATTCATCCGCCTTGGCCTCCTACTACTGTTATTATAATGACCATCTCTAACTCTAGGTCAGGCTTTTTTTCCTAAGTTCTTTCCCATATCCGTGGCCTATTTAATTCAGATTAATTAAATAGATAACAGCTCTGGGGGATAATTGCTACCAAGTATAAGGTAATTGTCTTATATCTGAAGAAAGCAAAGCCTAGAATGCAGATTTATTTATTATGTGCTTGTTTATGCCCCACTTCCCTCGGGAGAAAGGATTAAAGGATGTTTATGGGTGCTGGGCCTTTGGCTGATGGCGCCTGGGCTGTCACACTAGCTGCGTGAGAACATTTCACATAGTGGCAAATCCAGGAGCTGTTGGAGCAGAGGGGACTCAGAGCCGGCAACAAGGTCTTTCCTGGGTGAGCACACTCGGGAAATCCCCCGGACCCTTCACGCCCGTCAAACTAAACAGTAATTTGTCCTTAAGCTGACTCATGTGGCCAGAATAGATCCCTTCCAGAACAAACAAAAGTGATTCAGCTGTAACTAAAGCACCCTCGTGCCAGCAGGCCCTATCAGAGACAAACACAGCTTTCTGTGCCCTCTCTTTTCCTTTCCCTCCTAATCCCTGGGTTTGGCCCTCCAGGCCATACACAGTCACACACACACACACACACACACACACACACACACACACACACTCCCAACTCAAGCTAGACCTGAAATGAGGCAAACCTGAGAGCACAGCCTGCCTTCCTAATGGTGCAATCCCTGGTTCCCCAGTGAACTTGTACTCCACCTGCTGCTGAAATGACTCTTTCTCATTCATTCATTCATTCATTATGTTAGGGAATGGGGAATCCTTTATCAAAACTGCCATAATACTGACATTAAGCTAGTTAAATAAAAGACATCTAATTATAAACTAGGAGGAGCTCTACACTGAAGACAAACTCGAGGGAGGGGTGCCTGATGGACCTACTTCCATAGGCTGGCCAGGAAAAGCTGCCATGAGGAGGGGCCACGTATGCAGACACCCAGAAGATGAAAAGGACCAGCATGGAAGAATGCAGGGAAGCTGGGAGGGACAGTGTTCCGAGGAGAGGGAACACATGTGCAAAGGTCTTTAGGGAGCAAACAGTTGGCATATCCCCGCAAGTGAAGGATGACCCTAGTGGCTGAGGGGAATGACTGAGGGGGAAAGTGGTAGAGGTGAGGTCAAAGAGCTGGGCAAAGGTAGACCATGCAGGTCCCTGTAGGCCACAGTTAGGCAGAACCTTACCGTAAGCACCCTGGAACTGAGGTAACCTGTAGCGGAGAGAGTACTTACCAAATAACCATCTGCTCCCTCTCATACTCCTGCCTCCTTAGCAGTTAGGCTGGGTGACATGCCTGGTTCTAGCCAGTGGATTTTTCTTTTTTTTTTTTTTTTGAGACGGAGTCTCACTCTGTCGCCCAGGCTGGAGTGCAGTGGCGCGATCTCGGCTCACTGCAAGCTCTACCTCCTGGGTTCAAGCGATTCTCCTGCCTCAGCCTCCTGAGTAGCTGGGACTACAGGCACACGCCACCACGCCCAGCTAATTTTTTTGTATTTTTAGTAGAGACAGGGTTTCACCGTTTTAGCCAGGATGGTCTCGATCTCCTGACCTCATGATCCGCCCGCTTCAGCCTCCCAAAGTGCTGGGATTACAGGCATGAGCCACCGCGCCCGGTCTAGCCAGTGGATTTTAAGTGGAGATGCTATCCATCACTTCCTGGACAAAGCACTTAACAGCTAGTGAGCCTCTTCCATCCCTCTCTTCCCCAGCCACAGTGACTTTGGAAGCCACGTGTTCTAGATGACATAGCTGGCTACAAGAATGCAGGAGACTGCATGACCCATACTGGACTTCAGGTGAGTGAGAAATCAGTATTTGTTGCGTTGAGCAACTAGATTTCAAGGTTCATCTGATACTGCAGCATAACCGAGCCTATTGTGGCTAATGCATCATCTGAGTATGTGTCCAAAACTTGCAACCGGAGGAGCCTAGTTGTAAGAGCTAAGCATCTAGCAGGAGTTCAATAAAGGATGGTTCACTTCACCCTGGCTCTTACCCTTCCTCTCTAAAACCCTGGGGACTGGCTTGGAGGTATTCCACACTCTGTTCATTCTAACACCACTCTCAAGAGACCAACAGTGATTAAAGTCTTGCTTTTTTCCAATGGAATAACGAATGCATGGAAGGAAAAGCTCAAGTGACCTGTCCTTAGCCACTCAGCAATTAACTTTAAGAAAACCTCTAGCCGGGCGTGGTGGCGTGCGCCTGTGGTCCCAACTACTTTGGAGGCTGAGGCAGGAGAATCGCTTGAGTCCAGTAGGCAGAGGTTGCAGTGAGCCAAGCTCATGCCACTGCACTCCAGCCTGGGCAACAGAGTGAGACTCTGTCTCAAAAAAAAAAAAAGGAAGGAAAGAAAGAAGGAAAGAGGGAAGGAGGGAGGGAGGGAGGGAAGGAAGGAAGGAAGGAAGGAAGGAAGGAAGGAAGGAAGGAAGGAAAGAAGGGAGGGAAGGAAGGAAGGGAGAAGGGAAGGAAAAAAGAAAACCTCACCATCTCGTATGCTTTGAACCTTCCCAGTCTACAAAAAAAGTAGATAGGGCAATGTCTTTACCCATTTTCCAGATGGGGAAAGTGAGACTTGATGCAATCTAGTAACCTACCCAACAAGGGGGTAAGGTCAGGCAGACCTGAATTCCCATGCTGGCCTCATCACTACGGGCTATGTGGCCTTGGGAAATTACTTAATCTCTGAGCCTCAGTTTCCTTTTCTATAAAATAGGGATAATAAGAGTTGTGAGAAAATATGCTTACCTGGCACATATCAGGTGCTAAATACAAGCTACTACTAGAACCCAGGTACTCTGACCCCTGGCCTGTGGTTTTGGCCCACAACAGTGTCACCTCCAGTGGCATGTCGCAGTGGGCCAGGGTCTAGATGTAGGCATGTTCTGTTGTGCCCTAGCAGCTGGAAAGGGGCGGAGGCGGAGCACCCTTCCAAGAGAGCAGGCACACAAGCCCTGTCTGGACCTGGCACAGCCCTGCCCCTTCGGGAGAGGAAGGGTTTATTCTCTTCTGTTTCATTTCACATAGCAGCCCCAAATTTTCCACTCAATGAGAGCCCAGCTCCAGGAAGGAAATGACTCTGGCTGAGATGCCAAACCCAAAGTTAGAAACTGTCAGAGTTGCACAACCAAGAAGAAACTGCATGAAAATTGTGAAACTGAAGACTTCCAGGAAGATAGTAGCAACAGATGGGAAGAGAAAACCTTGGTCACCTCCCAAACCCCTTCAGACTCCTCAGGTGTCTTCCTATCCTGCTCAGTTGACACCTGGAACCTCACAGGCCCGGCCTCCCAGTCCATATGGTGGCGAAAACAAGGGGATACTCCCAGGTGGAAGCCCTCCAACGTCTTCCCTTCACTCCTGGGTGAAAGCAAACTCTTGGCGGTGGCCTGCATGGCGCTATGTGGCCTGACCCTACCCTGTCCCCAGCCTCAGCCCACCCCTGGGCCTTTGCACATGCTGCTCCCCCTGGCTAGATATGTCTGTGTGGGCCTTCACTTCTTGGTCCACTATTCCTTTTGAAGGAGGTTCAAGTTTCACTGCCTCAGGGAAACTTCCCTTGATGAGATCAGATCCTCTCATCTTGTACTCTCCTACCTGCCCTCTCCACCTGACCTACATTTATCCTTTCAGCACTCATACTGCAGTGGGTGACATGCATCTGTGTGTTAGCTCCTATGTGTTAGCTCCTTACAATTCATCTCCCACTGGACTATAAACTCCTTGAGGCCTGGGACCTTGGCTATGTTTTCATGGTTGCATCCCCAATATCTAGCACACAGAAGGCACTCAGTAAATGTATTTTTAGGCCAGGCGTGGTGGTTCATGCCTGTAATCCCAGCACTTTGGGAGGCCAAGGCGGGTGGATCACTGAAGTCAGGGATTCAAGACCAGCATGGCCAACACGGCAAAACCCCATCTCTACTAAAAATACAAAAATTAGGCTGGGTGCGGTGGCTCACGCCTGTAATCCCAGCACTTTGGGAGGCCAAGGCAGGGGGATCACCTGAGGTCGGGAGTTTGAGACCAGCCTGACCAACATGAAGAAACCCGTCTCTACTAAAAATACAAAATAAGCCGGGCGTGGTGGCGCATGCTTGTAATCCCAGCTACTCGGGAGGCTGAGGCAGGAGAATCGCTTGAACCCGGGAGGCGGAGGTTGTGGTGAGCCGAGATTGCGCCATTGCACTTCAGCCTGGGCAACAAGAGTGAAACTCCATCTCAAAAATAAATAAATAAATAAATAAATAAGAATACAAAAATTAGCCAGGCGTGGTGGTGCATGCCTATAATCCCAGCTACTCAGAGGCTGAAGCAGAAGGATCACTTGAACTTGGGAGGCAGAGGTTGCAGTAAGCCAAGACTGAGTCACTGCACTCCAGCCTGGGTAACAGAGTAAGACTCCATCTCAAAAAAAGCCAAAAAATGTATTTTTAGTTCCTTATTAACTCTCTTGTCCAGCTCCTGCATATCTAAATCCCTGTGGCAGGGCCAAGTGCACCCGGTTTCCAGCCTCCACCCTCAGAGCCAGAGCCATCTGCTCCCTACCATCTACAGGCTCAGCCCCTAACCCAGCCTTTGGAGACACTTAATCAGCTCTAGAGCTCAGCATTGATTATAGTGGATTCTCCTCTCTCTGGGAGCCATAGCTGGGATACTCACCTCTGCCTCAATTCCTGCTCTTAAGGCCCTAAGATGCCAGCATATAAGGTCTGGAGCCCAGCCCATGGTCCCCTCCTAAGCCTGGTCATCTGGAAAAATCCCTCTCTGCAGTAGGACTCTCGTCGTTAAGCCCTAGGGTGATGGTGGACCCCAGCCCCAGAAACAGACTCTTTTCGTGCTAGATGCTGGTCTGAACATACAAGTACTGCCCCTGACCCCCTAGGTTCTCCATCATGGGGCTTCCCTGAGATGCCCAGCACCCTCACCATGGTCACCATTTCCCCAGAGCAGTGACTCACAAAGTATATTGATCTCATGGGCATATTAGTAAGTATCAAATGAAAAGGAATACTATGGTCAAATATGAATGGGAAACAATAGCCTAAATAAGTTTCTTTGCTGCAGGACTTATCAGAGCCTTCACAGTTGGTATGCATTGTAAATCTCCAAAGGTGGAGGCAGTGATAAAGTATGCGGGGTTTCCCGAGTTTAGTTATTCATGAACCCTTTTGTTTGCAGCAGGGTATCTTGCTGGACCAGTCTTCTGAGGCACATGGTGTGGGAAATGCTACCCTAGACCATCACCTGCCACTGCAGATGCCCTATGCATATAGTACTCTCCCCATCACAATGAGGAAGCTTTCAACTAGGACACAAAGGCAGTATTCCCCCTTCCTGTCTGACCCAGAGAGTGAATCTTCATCCAAGACCCAGTTCTTCCCTGGAGGTTCAGAGGTCCCAAAATTCACAGAGGACTATTTTTCAACTAGTCTTTGCCAGAAGATGGGAGATGAAATGGAGAGGAGAGGACAAGAAAGGGCTTCACCTTACAAAATGGGGCATCAGGAGACACTGCCTATAGCTTATGGAAGAAATGTAAGTATATTTGTTAACACTGCAAAGCCAACCTATAGAGGGACTGAAAATAGTGGTAACAGGTGGAGTTGCCCTAATCTGAAAACCTGAAATCCAAAATGCTCCAACATCCAAAACTTTTTGAGCAACAACATGACACTCAAAAGAAATGCTCATTGGAGCACTTCAGATATTGGATTTTCGATTAGGGATGCTCAGCCACTAAGGAGATAATGCAAAAATTCCAAAATCTGAAGAAAAAAAAAAAATTAGCTGGGCATGGTGATTTGCACCTATAGTCCTAACTACCTGGGAGGCTGCAGCAAGAGGACTGTTTGAGCCCAGGAGTTCAAGACAGCAGTGAGCTATGATTGCACCACTGCATTCCAGCCTGGGCAACAAAGCAAGACTCTGTGAAAGAAAGAAAAGAAAGAAAGAAAGGAAAGAAAGAAAGAAAGGAAGAAAGGAAGGAAGGAAGGAAGGAAGGAAGGAAGGAAGGAAGGAAGGAAGGAAAGAAAGGAAAGAAAGGAAAGAAAGGAAAGAAAGGAAAAGAAAGAAAGAAAGAAAGAAAGAAAGAAAGAAAGAAAGAAAGAAAGAAAGAAAGAAAGAAAGAAAGAAAGAAAGAAAGAAAGAAAGGGAGAAAGGGAGAAAGAGAGAGAGAGAGAAAGGAAAGAAAGGAAAGAAGGAAAGAAAAAGAAAGAAAGAAAGAAAGAAGAAGAAGAAGAAGAAGAAGAAGAAGGAAGAGGAGGAGGAGGAGGAGGAGGAGGAAGGAAGGAAGGAAGGAAGGGAGGGAGGGAGGGAGGAAGGAAGGAAGGAAAGAAAACAAAGACCCAGCCTGTAGCTAACAATCCAAGTCAACAAGAATCCCCATTTTGGGGGATCTCAAGATCCCCCTGCCTCAGCAGCAGGGAAGACCATGGTACTAAGCTTTTTAATCATCTGATCTCTGCTCCACCTTTCTCAGTTCTACTATTGACCCTCAGAAGAGGTTTTCTGCCAAATACAGAGAGCTCAAAGGCAAAAGTCAAATTAAGAGTCCTGCCTTCCCATCCAACTTACTGTTTCAGGTGGCTTCAAGGGAAGCTCCAGGTAAGCACATTACACTGGGGGGTGAGGTGGGGAGGCTAAGGACAGAAGCCAAGAAGTAACAGACCAAACACTTCAGGGCTAAGAATTAAGATGTGTCTAGGCTGGATCTTTGGCTGTGATTACCACAGCAGAACTGATTTTCTTCTGCCATGAGAGCAGAAGCTTCTTGGTTTTTGACAGAACTGTGGTGCCAAAGAAACCACAGCTGAATCTGATAAAAGCTGGAGATTATTTGATTCCTACAGCTCCACTCAAGTCCCAGACCCACACCAGCAGGAGGTGGTTTGTGAAAGCCAAAGAGCCCTAAATAAAAGCACATTCTTTCCAGTTCCGTTTCACATAAGGCCACAGAGAATAATGAACATGGAAGCTCCACTTCCCCTGCCTCCAAACATAGCCAGAAATCACGGAGGACCAGCTATCAGAGCAGTGGTTCTTTTTTTTGTTGTTGAGACTGAGTCTTGCTCTGTCACCCAGGCTGAAGTGCAGTGGCGCAATCTCAGCTTATTGCAATCTCCACCTCCCAGCAACCTCTGCCTCCTGGTTCAAGAGATTCTCTTGCCTCAGCCTCCCGAGTAGCTGGGATTATAGGCACGCACCACCACGCCTGGCTAATTTTTGTATTTCCATTTTTATTTATTTTTGAGTGTCACTCTGTCGCCCAGGTTGGAGTGCAGTGACACAATCTCAGCTCACTGCAACCTCTGCCTCCCAGGTTCAAGCAATTCTCCTGCGTCAGCCTCCCACGTAGTTGAGATTACAGGCGTGAGCCACCACGCCTGGCCTAATTTTTGTATTTTTAGTAGAGACGATGTTTCATCATGTTGGTCAGGCTGGTCTTGAACTCCTGACCTCAAGTGATCCACCCACCTCGGCCTCCCAAAGTGCTGGAATTACAGGTGTGAACCACTACGCCTGGCCAGAGCATTGGTTCTGAAACCTCAAGGTGCATCAGAATCACCTGGGGAACTTAGGCCAGACTGCTGGGCCTCACCCCTAGAGCTTCCGAATCAGCAGATGAGGTGGGGCCCAATAATTTGCACTTCTAACAAGTTCCCAGGTGATACTGATGCTTACGATGCTTTGAGAATCACAGATCACTGAGAACCAAGGGCTGCCAAATAGGCCAAGCAAAGAACTTACTCCTTTAACAGGGAATGGAGTTTTGGCCAGGCACAGTGGCTCACGCCTGTAATCCCAGCACTTTGGCAGCCGAGGTGGGCGGATCACGAGGTCAGGAGATCAAGACCATCCTGGCTAACATGGTGAAACCCCGTCTCTACTGAAGATACAAAAAAAAATTATCCAGGCATGGTTGCGGGCGCCTGTCGTCCCAGCTACTCAGGAGGCTGAGGCAGGAGAATGGCGTGAACCCAGGAGGCAGAGCTTGCAGTAAGCCGAGATCACGCCACTGTACTCTGGCCTGGGTGACAGAGCGAGACTCTGTCTCAAAAAAAAAAACAGGGAATGGAGTTTTACAATTGCTCCTCTGCCAGATTTGTTGACTGCTATAGACAAGTAACTACCTCGTGTTTCTCATCTCAAGTGGTAGTTTTTATTGTGGCTTCCTGTTCAAATTCCACCACTGAATTTGGGTGTGCTGGGGGAAGGGGATGTAGACAGCTTCTCTTTGGTTGAGAGGCGCTGGGTCACTGGGCCATTAGAGAAGGCTACATATCACCCACACATACCAGACTTGCCCTAAAGGAAATGACTGATTAGGCCGCCAGGCCTGTCTCCCTTGTGGAAAGCAGATGTTTCATGCATGTCAAGACAGGTGTATATGGATATGTGGGTGGTCAAAATGGACTGTGGCAGAAACTGATAATTGTCCCTCCAATACTGATTTCCTCCTCTTCTAGAGTACTAGAAGCTTTAGTTGCACATATAACCTTCCAACTAAAGATTACATTTCCCAGCCTCCCTTGCAAGCAGGTGTGGTTCTGTGACCAAGTTCTGGCCAATAGCTTATGAGAGAAAGTAGGTGAGCAACTTCCCTGGTCATGTCCTTAAAAGAAGTGGAGTGTGCCCACCCTTTTCCTCTTTTTCTCTTCTTGCTGGCTGCCGTGTGCATATGGGGGCACAGAGGGGCCATCTCACATGTGAGAAGCCTTGTGTCCACGTTAGCAGAACAATAAAGAAGAAAGAGCCTGGGCCACACCACCACGGAGCTGCCACATGAGCCTGGGGCAGCCTGGCAGTCACAGGAAAGGGAAATGAACGCCTGTCTTTCAGCCACTGTTGTCTGCACTTGTTTAACAGTAGTTGTTGCGGGAAGTCAGGGACCCCGAATGGAGGGACTGGCTGAAGCCTTGGCAGAAGAACATAAATTGTGAATATTTCATGGACATTTATTAGTTTCCCAAATTAATACTTTTATAATTTCTTATGCCTGTCTTTACTGCAATCTCTGAACATAAATTGTGAAGATTTCATGGACACTTATCACTTCCCCAATCAATACTTGTGATTTCCTATGCCTGTCTTTAATCTGTTTAATCCCGTCATCTTCATAAGCTGAGGAGGATATATGTCACCTCAGGACCCTGTGATGATTGTGTTAACTGCACAAATTGTTTGTAGAGCATGTGTGCTTGAACATTATGAAATCTGGGCACCTTGAAAAAAGAACAGGATAATAGCAGTCTTCAGGGAACAAGGGAGATAACCTTAAACTCTGACAGCCGGTGAGCTGGGTGGAACAGAGCCACATTTCTCTTCTTTCAAAAGCAAATAGGAGAAATATCGCTGAATTCTTTTTCTCAGCAAGGAACATCCCCGAGAAGGAGAATGGCCTCTGAGGGTAGGCCTCTGAAATGGCCCCTTTGGGGGCGGCGTCTTTTACAGTCAAAGCCGAAGGGATAAAATAAGTCCTGGTCTCCTGTAGTGCTCCCACACTTATTAGGACGAGGAAATTCCCACCTAATAAATTTTGGTCAGACAGGTTGTCTGCTCTCAAACCCTGTCTCCTGATAAGATGTTATCAATGACAGTGCATGCCCGAAACTTCATTAGCAATTTTAATTTCACCCCATCCTGTGGTCCTGTGATCTCGCCCTGCCTCCATTTGCTTTGTGATATTTTATTACCTTGTGGAGCATGTGATCTCTGTGACCCACACCCTATTTGTGCACTCCCTCCCCTTTTGAAAATCGCTAATAAAAACTTGCTGGTTTTACGGCTCAGGGAGCATCGCGGAACCTGCCAACATGTGATGTCTCCCCCAGACACCCAGCTTGAAAATTTCTCTCTTTTGTACTCTTTCCCTTTATTTCTCAGACCAGCCGATGCTTAGGGAAATAGAAAAGAACCCACGTTGAACATTGGGGGTGGGGATTTCCCCCGATAAGTAGTGAACCTGGAAGGCTAATGGAGGAGACCAAGACATGGATGGCTAAAAGAGGAAAAAGGGGCTGACTCTGACCAGCAGATTTGCTAGGGCAAGGAATGGGTAGCTGCTTTCTGTTCTAAGCCTTCAGTACTGATCCATTCTATTTCTTTTTTTTTTTTTCCTTTTTTTTTGAGATGGAGTCTCGCTCTGTTGCCCAGGCTGGAGTGCAGTGGTGCAATCTCAGCTCACTGTGAGCTCCGCCTCCCAGGTTCACGCCATTCTCCTGCCTCAGCCTCCTGAGTAGCTGGGACTACAGGCGCCCACCACCACGCCTGGCTAATTCTTTGTTTGTTTGTTTGTTTTAGTAGAGGCAGGGTTTCACTGTGTTAGCCAGGATGGTCTCAATCTCCTGACCTTGTGATCCGCCCGCCTCAGCCTCCCAAAGTGCTGGGATTACAGGTGTGAGCCACTGTGCCTGGCCCATTCTACATCTGAGAATATTCAGTGTTTGACAAATTAAATAACTATGGCCTTGGCAACTAAGTCTGAGGAAAATCAAGGAACAGAGACCCACGGAGCCAGCCCTCTACCCATTCAGACCAGGCAGCCTCTGCAGTTCACAATTTCAAGAGACTGTGCATGGATATGGCCCCCAGTGGGCCCCAATCGTACCACTGAGTTCAAGCAGGGCCTTCAAAAGGCTACAGTCACATCCAGGCACATCCCCTGGAGAGGTAAGTCCCTCAGGAAGCCACTTCATGTCCAGGACTTTTGGTATGTGGGGTTTTCAAGTACTGTTTTCTTCAAATTTATTGTTAACACCCTTTAAGAGGTGGTGGGCATCCAGCCAGGCGTGGTGGCTTACGGCTGTAATCCCAGCACTTTGGGAGGTCGAGGTGGGCAAATCACCTGAGGTCGGGAATTCGAGACCAGCCTGCCCAACATGGAGAAACCCCGTCTCTACTAAAAATACAAAACTAGCTGGTCATGATGGCACATGCCTGTAATCCCAGCTACTCGGGAGGTTGAGGCAGGAAAATCACCTGAATCCAGGAGACAGGGGTTGCACTTAGCCGAGATCGTGCCACTGCACTCCAGCCTGGGTAATAAGAGTGCAATTCCATCTCAAAAAAAAAAAAAATTAGGCCAGGCATGGTGGAGCTTGCTTGTAACCCCAGCTACTTGGGAGGCTGAGGCGAGAGAATCTCTTGAACCTGGGAGGTGGAGGTTGCAGTGAGCTGAGATCGTACCATTGCACTCCAGCCTGGGCGACAGAGAAAGACTCCGTCTGAAATAAATAAATAAATAAATAAATAAATAAAATAAAGTGGTCGGCAGAGGTCAGGTTCTCAAACTGCCAGCGACAGTGAGCAAGTTCATAACCAATCCTAAGCAAGTGAGTGCAAAAGCATGTTTAACTGATGTTAAACATTAAACAATTAGGGAAGGGAAGAGACTCTGACCAGGTAGAATAAGAAATTTAAAATGCTTCTCTATATTCACCTCCAAAAAGTGACAAGGATTTACAGCACTTTTTTTCCTAATGAAAAAAAAAAAAAAAAAAGATACAGAAAGGGGAAGTGCCTTGCCTGAGAATTCAAACCAATAGCAAAACATGACCAGACACCCGTAACAGAAGAACAGCAGGGGTTTTGTGGATGTGGAAACCAGCCTTAATCTCTCTTCCTCAGGCAATTTTGATCAGCAGGGCTAGAAGGAAGATGAGGTCTGGGGAATAAGAAAGGAGGGTAGAGGCGGTGAGAACAGGAGAGCACAGATCTTTAGTAAAGTTTTAAGCAGAACAGAGGTCAACGGGCAAGAGCATCACTAGTGTTTCCTGGACGCCCAAGCACTGCGCTCAGAGGCAACTGATGCAGCTGAAGTCCCCTGTGGAAGCTAAGCAGGGCGGCCGGGTGCAGTAGCGCACACCTGTAATCCTAGCACTTTGGGTGGCCAAGGCAGGCAGATCACCTGAGGTCAGGAGTTCAAGACCAGCCTGGCCAACATGGTGAAACCCCATCTCTACTAAAAATACAAAAATTAGCTGAGCATGGTGGCAGGCGCCTGTAATCCCAGCTACTCAGGAGGCTGAAGCAGGAGAATCGCTTGAACCCGGGAGGCAGAGGTTGCAGTGAGCTGAGATTACACCACTACACTCCAACCTGGGCAACAGAGCAGGACTCCATCTCAGAAAAAAGAAGCTAAGCAGGATGGCTCTGGATCCAGGCTGCCCGGGTGTGACCTTCACCCCTTGGCCATTCTTGGCCAGGTTCCTTGGGTGGAGAAGGGGCTCCTTTGAGCAGACCCTCAGGGGCTGCCAGCACCTCAAAAGTGCTCAGTGTTCCCCTAAAAAGGCATCACACTCAGATGAGAGTATCTCTGGAAATTTCACACTCTATTGTTTTTTGGCGTCACATTGCTAAGAATCTGTGTGAGATTAGTCAACAGGTTTTGACATCAATGGTGAGTGTCCAACAAGAGGCTGTGTCTCAAAGCCCTGGTGCTTCTCTGCTTTCAGGCATTGGGACTCCCCTGCAACCTCTCAGCCTGAGCTGCGGGAGCAATATCGGGGTCTGGTGCCAGCCCCACCCCATCATCCCCCTCTCCAACGTAGACTTAGCTGGAACTCCCGCCCCTGCTCCTGACTGCACTTGAGCTGGATGACAAGGGGGTCAAGAGGTCTGGGGCCCAGGGAAAGGAAGGGACTTGTCCAGAGCCACACAATCAAGGCTGAGCCTGAACTGAAACTCAGGCCTGCTGCCCACCACTGCACTGTGAAACCACCTGGCCTCTCTGGTGGGCCAGAATGAGGATCTGGCCTTCGGGGTGTCAACCTAAATAACAAACAAAGAGAGGCTCTCTACAAGAAAATGATGCAGCTGGGCGCGGTGGCTCACGCCTGTAATCCCAGCACTTTGGGAGGCCGAGGCCAGCGGATCACCTCAGGTCAGGAGTTCGATTCCAGCCTGGCCAATATGGTGAAACCTCGTCTCTACTAAAAATACAAAAATTAGCCAGGTGTGGTGGCAGGCGCCTGTAGTCCCAGCTACTTGGGAGGCTGAGGGAAGAGAATCGCTTGAACTCAGGAGGCAGAGGTTGCAGCGAGCCAAGATCGCGACACTGCCCTCCAGCCTGGGTGACAGAGCAAGACTCCATCTCAAAAAAAAAAAAGAAAAAGAAAAAAAAGAAAATGATACTTACCCAGGAATAGGGCATCGGAATGAGAGTACATATGCTATAGTAAACTAAGGGCGTATCCAGGGAGGTTTTTCAAAGGAAAAGTGAAGAGGATTACGTAACTGTTTTGAGATAACTATCCTTGAATAGCAAGAGTGATTACAGTCTCCAGGGTCGGACAGGCATTTGCTGGGCAGATGTCCTCGCAGGGGTATTTTTTGTGTGTGGTTACGATGGTATTTATGCAAGGTTGTGGTTTTTGTAGAGTCCTCCGTGACAGTTAGTGTTGTCGGGCCTTTATGCATGACAGTTCTCCCTTCATGGCCTTCCCTAGTTCTATTTGTCAGAGTTATTTATTTTTGAAATGGAGTCTCGCTCTGTCACCCAGGCTGGAGTGCAGTGGTGCAATCTCCGCTCACTGCAACCTCTGCCTCCCAGGTTCAAGCAATTCTCCTGCCTCAGCCTCTTGAGTAGCTGGGATTACAGGCACCCAGCTAATTTTTTTGTATTTTTAGTAGAAACAGGGTTTCACCATGTTGGTCTGGCTGGTTTCAAACTCCTGACCTCAGGTGATCCACCCATCTCGGCCTCCCAAAGTGTTGGGATTATAGGTGTGAGCCACCACGTGCAGCCAAGGGTTATTTTATTATTATTATTATTTTTTAATACAAAATCACTCCATGTCAATTCTGACAACTTTCGCAGGGGGAACGTAAGGAACGGCAGCGGCTCAGGAGCACCGGGCAGGAGGGGTTGCAGGTGGGTTCCAGGAGTGGGGAGGCTGTGGCCCGGGCAGCCGACCCTCTCCACTCTGAGGAGGAAGGTGGGTTTAGGGAGGTGGCCAGCAGGGGTGGAGACAGAAGTTCAGGGGATGGGGAGGACCGTGACTCAAGAGGAGCCACCACTATGCTGCTGGGACACACAGTGGAGTCAGGGTCCGGCCTGTGCAGAAGCAGGTCCAGCCACGGTCCTGTGCTGGAACATCACTCCCATTGGGAGCCAGATCACCCCATTCCCTACCCCAGACAGGAAGGCCTGGAAAGTCGCTTGGCAGCTGAAGGGAGGAGATGCTCTCGCTGCCCCACTGGCCTCCCTGTGCCTGGTGTGGTCTGCTCCATGATGCCCCCAAAAGCCCAGCCTGGGCTGTAGCTCTAGATCTCTCCACCTGCAGGTCCACCACACCATCCTCTGCTCTCCTGGTTTACCTCAGAGGGTGGTGCTCTCTAGGCCCCCACCCTCAGGCCCTTGCTCCCAGTCCCTCTTCCTGGAAGCCCTCAGTGATTCCAGAAGACCTGAGGGACAGGCAGGTGCTGAATCTGGTCTGCTGGTCCAGCCAGGTGGTTCCCAGCTCAGGAACCCTGACAGGACAGCTCCTCCCCGGGTGTCTGGGGCTCCCACCACTGGCTCCTCAGGGCCCTCGCACACGCTGGCCCCTCTCTCCTGGGCTCTTACCAATGCGTCACATGGCTGTCTTCTTCCTATTCCTCCAGGTTCACATCCTCGCACTGGCCTTCCTTCACCCCTTGTCCTAGGATGCTCCCCTATCTGGTCACTGTATCCTGCCTGCCCATTTCTTTACTTGTTTTCCTGTGCATTAACTGTCTCCTCACAAGACTGTGCCCTCGTGAGGGCAGAGGACCTGTCGCTTTGCCTGTGCTGTATTCTAGAACCTAGGACAGCACCAGGCAGGTGCTCAGTTAAGTACCTGCAGAAGAGTGGCTCCCAGCCCTACACTGAGGGGGTCTCTTTGGGGATGTGAGGAGGTGTGGGGGTAACCAGAACCCCCATTCCCACTGCCTTCTGCTGAGTACCAGCTGAACATCAGGCACTTGACCTGCTCTTCAACTTCACAGCCACCCTTCAGGGTAGGGAGGTATTACCAGCTAAATATGTCCCCACCACACATGATCCTTTTTTCTGAGGAAGGTAATTTGTTAATACTAAATATCAATCAACACTTAGAATGCAAAAATCTTCAACCCAGACATTCCAATACTATAACAGAAAGCCGTCCCATGGCTACACTTACATGTGTGCAAAACAGGCTCTATACGTGTAGGACAGTATATCATGACACTATACAGAACAGAAAAATGGCCAGGCATGGTGGCTCACACCTGTAATCCCAGCACTTTGGGAGGCCAAGGTGGGCAGATCACCTGAGGTTGGGAGTTCAAGACAAGCCTGGCCAACATAATGAAACCCTGTCTCTACTAAAAATACAAAAAGTTGACTGGGCGCGGTGGCTCACACCTATAACCCCAGCAATTTGGGAGGCCAAGGCAGGTGGATCCTTTGAGGTCAGGAGTTTGAGACCAGCTTGGCCAACATAGTGGAAAACCACCAAAATGCACTAAAGCCAGGCATGGTAGTGGGTGCCTGTGGTCCAGCTACTTGGAAAGCTGAGGCAGGAGACTCACTTGAACCTGGGAGGCAGAGGCTGCAGTGAGTCAAGATCTCATCACTGCACTCCAGCTTGGGCAACAGAGCAAGACTCCATATCAAAAAAAAACAAAAAAAAAAGAAAATTAGCTGGGTGTGGTGGGCACCTGTAATCCCAGCTACTTGGGAGGCTGAGGCAGGAGAATTTCTTGAACATAGGAGGTGGAGGTTATGTGGTGAGCTCAGATTGTGCCACTGCTCCAGCCTGGGCGACAGCGAAACTTCATCTCAAAAAAAAAAAAAAAAAAGAACCAAAAAATGCTAGAAGGAACATAAACATATCTCAATAGGGGCAAGCTAAACAAATCACAGAACATCTGTCAAAAGAATACAATGTAGCAATTAGAAAGAATGTGTCGGCCAGGAGCAGTGGCTCATGCCTGTAATCCCAGCACTTTGGGAGGCTGAGGCGGGCGGATCAGGAGGTCAGGAAATCAAGACTATCCTGGCTACCACGGTGAACCCTGTCTCTCACTAAAAAATACAAAAAATTAGCCAGGCATGGTGGCAGGCTTACCAGGTCCCAGAAGCTACTCAGGAGGCTGAGGCAGGAGAATGACGTGAACCCGGGAGGAGGAGTTTGTAATGAGCTGAGATTGCGCCACCACACCCAGCCTGGTGATGAGCGAGACTCCGTCTCAAAAAAAAAAGAAAGAAAAGAAAGAATGTGTCAATATGAAAACAGTCCCCATACACCATTGCTAGGTGAGTGCACCACACCAGTACACATGATGTGCTACTATCTGTGATCGTGTGTTGGGTTGCAGGCAAGGTAATGTGGGTTCTCGTGCCCACAATCCCAGCACGTTGGGAGGCCAAGGCAAGAGGATCACTTGAGACAGGAGTTCAAGACCAGCTCGATCTCACAAAAAAAATGAAAAATTAGTCAGACATGGTGGCATGTGCCTATAGTCCTAAGTACTCAGGAAGCTGAGTCAGGAGGACACTTGACCAGGACATCAAGGCTGCAGTGAGCTTTTGATCACACTACTGCTCTCCCAGCCTGGGCACAGAGCAAGACCCTGTCTCAAAAAGCTTTTAGAAAGGGATTGCAGATGCATAATAATCTTTGCCGATGCAGAGAAAATTTCTAGTAAGAAAAGCCAGAAATTTTTACCAAAGTCACATTTTAGGATGTAAAGTGGGGAAAGGATGACAATAGAATCATTTTTACTGAATGCTTTTGAATTTTGTTATAGCTATTGAGTTTTCTAAAATTAATTAATGTACTTTATTTTTGGAACAGATAGCCCAAATTTAAAAGGTAATGAAGAATTTACAGTGCAAAGTCTCCCCAACACTGTGTTCTCTCTGGCTGCCCAGTTCCTTCCCCATTGCAACTTCACTGTGCTACCAGTTTCTTTTTTTCTTTTGAAGACAGAGTCTCACTTCTGTCACCCAGGCTGGAGTGCAGTGGTGCAATCCTGGCTCACTGCAACTCCACTCCAGGTTCAAGCTGCATTCTCCTGCCTCAGCTCAGAGTAGCTGGGATTACAGGCTAGGCCAGCAAGCCCGCTAATTTTGTTTGTTTTTTGAGACAGAGTTCCGCTTCAGGGCTGGAGTGCAGTGGCGCCGATCTCGCTCTCACTGTAGCTCCCCGGCCCCGGGTTCACTTATTCTTCCTGCCTCAGCCTCCCCAGTAGCTGGGACTACAGGCGCTCACCACCGCCCCGCCACTTTGCATTTGGCAGTAGGGTTTCACACCAAAGTTAGCCAGATGGTCTCGACTGACTCCTGATCCGCTCGCCTCCCAAAGCTGGGATTACAGGCGGAGCCATCACACCGGCCTACTTGTGGGCTTTAGTAGAGACAGGTTTTCACCATGCCAGGCCAGTCTCGGGGCCCTCTGACTCCTCAGGGTGATCCCACCCGCCGCCTCCTAAGTGCTGGGATTGCATGCAGCCACCAGGACTGGCCTGTTACCAGTTTCTTATGTGCATGATAAACTCACTCATTAAATTAGTTTTTTAATTAAAAGAGGAAAAAAGTATTAAGGCCAGAGAGTGCAACTCACACGGACGGAAACTGCTCAGGGGCATGATGGGCCCCACCCAAGGAAGGCCCTGAGTTACTCACAGTTCAGGATGATCTGGGCAGCCCGGTAGAGCTCCAGGTGGCACAGGAGGTCCACAAGTTGCTGGACGGTGGCCTGCCGCATGCCCCACCACCACAGCAGCTCCCGTGTGATGCTCACGCCCTGCACCCGCTCCATGGACTTGATCTTCCGCAGCTGGGTCAGGTCTGTGATCACGTAGGAGGCTGGAAGGGAGGGAGAGGACTCTGCTTAGAGTCAGAGAGGCAGTCCCTCCAGGAGAGGTCCCCACGCTAGCCATTAGCTGGGCTTTTCCAGGACATCCTCCCCAACCACCCCTCCACACTGGAAACATCACCATTAGCTGAGGTCCACAGGCGGCCCAAGTTACAATGCTGACTCTGCTGGACACCCATGGGGTCCAGTACACAAGACTTAAGAGAAAGAGCACGGGACAGGAGGGTCGAAGCTGCTGCTATGCCTGGGGCAGTCACTGTGCCCGTGGGAGCCTCAGTGGGTACCAGCTCTACCTGCCTCCCCTTCTATAATGGAAGGTCCATGTAGGCAGGGAGCTCTACCTGTTTGGTTCATGGTTACTTCCCCAGAACTGAGAATAGTGCCTGGCTCAGAGTGGAGGCGGGGCCAGGATGAGGGTGAGTCAGGTGAGGCACCTAGGGAAGGAAAATGCAGGAGGCGCTCATCTTCAGGTGGCACCGTAGGACCCTGAGTGTCAGCGCCTCCTTCCATTTTGCCCCGGGCATCTCATTCCTCTCAGCTAAGTCCCAGTCCTGGTCAGGGGAACTCAACAAGTGTATGAGGCCGAGTGCAGCAGCTCACACCTGCAGTTCCAAACTTTAGGAGGCCAAGGAGGGATTGCTGGAGCTCAGGAGTTCAAAACCAGTCTGGGCAACATAGCAAGACCTGTCTCTACAAAAAATAAACAAAGTAGCCAGGCATGGTGGCATGCATCTGTAGTCCTAGCTACTCAGGAGGCTGAGATGGGAGGATCACTTGAACCCAGGAGTTGGAGGCTGCAGCAAGCCATGATGATGTCACTGCACTCCAGCCTGGGCAACAGAGGAAGACCTTGTCTCCAAAAACAAAAAAAAAAAAAATATGCTAAGTGAATGATTGAATGAAAACACACACACATACCACATTGTCTTCAGAGGACTGTTATAAGGATCAAGAGAGCCATGGATACAAAAATACTTTGCCTATTCTGAAGTATGGGACAAAACTTGCAGGGAACTACCACTGGTAACAATAAAAATAATGTATTCTTTCTTTTGGTGTTTTTCCATAAAACTGATGGTTGTTCACCAAAAAAAAAAAAAACATGGACAATACGGGGGAGAAGTTACACAGCACCTCACCACCCTCCGAAGGCCACTAGGGTACTCCTCCTTTCCAAAAATCACCCCCTCTACATAGATGTGTCTTTGGATGTAGTTGTTGCCACACTGCAGTTAAGATTTTGTATCTTTTCTTAAGAGACGGGGTCTCACTATGTTGACCAGGCTGGTCTTGCACTCCTCACCTCAAGCAATCTTCCCACCTCAGCCTCTTAAAGTGCTGGGATTGCAGGTGTGAGCCACCGCGCCTCGCCTGAGATTCTGCATCCTGGTCTTATTTATTAACATTATACCACAGGGACCAGGCACAGTGGCTCATGCCTGTAATCCTAGCACTTTGGGAGGCCGAGGCGGGTGGATCACCTGAGGTCAGGAGTTCGATACCGGCCTGGCCAACATGATAAAACCCCGTCTCTACTAAAAATACAAAAATTAGCCAGGCTTGATGACACACGCCTGTAATCCCAGCTACTCGGGAAACTGAGGCAGGAGAATCACTTGAACCCAGGAGGTGGAGGTTGCAGTGAGCTGAGATCGTGCCACTGCACTCCAGCCTAGGTGACAGAGTGAGATTCTTTCTCAAAAATATAAAAAATAAATAAGAATTAAAAATTATTTTTTTTTTTTTGAGACAGGGCATCACTCTGTTGCCCAGGTGGCATGAGTGCAGTGGTGCAAACATGGACCACCACAGCCTTGGCCTCCCAGGCTCAAGCAATTGTCCCACCTCAGCCTCCCCAGCAGCTGGGACTACAGACACACTACCATGCCTGGCTAATTTTTTTTTTTTTTTGGATACAGGCGTGAGCCACTGCACCTGGCCCATTAATGGATTTTTATGACCAGTATTCCACTGAGTTTACTGAAGTGAGAAAGGCATTTTTTTAAACTAGGAATAATTGGCCAGGTGCAGTGAGTCATGCCTGTAATCCCAGCACTTTGGGAGGCTGAGATGGGCGGATCACCTAAGTTCAAGAGTTCGAGACCAGCCTGGCCAACATGGTGAACTCCCATCTCCACTAAACATACAGAAATTAGCCAAGTGTGGTGGTGCCCACTTGTAGTCCCAGCTACTCGGGAGGCTGAGGCAGGAGAATCACTTGAACCCGGGAGGCAGAGGTTGCAGTGAGCCGAGATAGCGCTACTGCACTCCAGCCAGGGTGACAGAGCGAGACTCCATCTCAAAAAAATAAACCAAAACAAACAAAAAGAAAATATAAACATAGGTGGGCCAAGTAGAAGAAGGAAAGGCAAGAGATAAAGCCCAGGACCACATAACAAAGACCCTCAAGCGAATGCCCAGCTTTGGAGTTTGGACTTGATCCTAAGAGTTACAAGGAACCATGGAAGATTTCAGAGCCAGTGAGTGCTGCGATCAGATTGCACAATCCCCTACCCTTTGAACAAAATGGGCTGGTGACAGCCTCCTGCACACAGAAAGTCTCCAGGAGAAGTGCCCCGTTAGGATGGAAAGTTCCTAAATTGCTATATTAGTCACTGGAAACCCCAGGCCAGATTCCTAGTCAGTGGGAAGTGATGTCAGCTGGGTCAGGGGCTGCTTCTAGCAATACAGAGAAGAGAACGGATGGAAAAGGAAGGACCATCTCCCCGCACGAAGCACTGGGCATCCACACACACTCCCATCTTGGGAGGCAGCATGACGTAATGAGAAAACAGAAGCCCAGGGCCACCCCGGTGGGTGGTGGCAGCAGGAACTCAGCCACAGCCTGATTCTCCGTGGGCTGAACTTTCCTTACTCGTGATAGTAATACAAGAGAAACAGGAATTAAACTCTAAGGTGCCTTCCAGCTTAGACATTTTTGTTCCATGACAGTACCATATCTTAAGGTGTTGACCAATCAGCATTTAACCAGACCCTTTATTTATTTTATTTAGTTTTTTCCAGACAGAGTCTTGCTCTGTTGCCGAGGCTGTAGTGCAGTAGCATGATCTCCGTTCACTGCAGCCTATGCCTCCCAGGTTCAGGCAATTCTCCTGCCTCAGCCTCCCAAGTAGCTGGGGCTACAGGGCATGTGCCACCACTCTCGGCTAATTTTTTGGTATTTTCACCATCTTGGCCAGGCTGGTCTCAAACTCCTGAGCTCAAGTGATCCGCCCTCCTCAGCCTCCCAAAGTGCTGGGATCACAGGCGTGAGCCACCGTATCCAGTCTCAACCAGACCCTTTAGAGTCAGGATATGATAGAGATCTTGGGGGGATGAGTCACTACCAAGGCCTTCTGCTAAGTCCGAAGTTTTTTTCTCAACATGGACCGGTAATACCTGGTCATAGTAGAACATTTGAGAAATAAGAAAATGAAAGTCCCCATGACCATCCCACTTGGAGGACTCCAAGGACAGCACCAGTTGTATTTTGGTGTCTAATCTTCCAGACTTTTTCTACAGATATGAAAACATGTGTGAAAGTCAGCAGGACAGTAGTGGTGGCTCAGAGGCCAGATATTGGGATTCGGGGCCTGGGTTCAAAGCCAGTCTCTGTTGCTTACTTGCTGTGTGTTTGGGGAAGGTGTTCATCTCTCCCTGAGCCTCACTTTCCCCATCTGTCAAACAAAGATAACAGCAGCCCCTGCCTCAGAGACTGTTGCAAGGATTAGATGAGTTATATGTACAGAAGCACTCAGAACAGTGCTTGACACAAAATAAACATGATATAAGTATTAGCTGTAAGTGTTAAACTATCTACAGTCTATGAAAACCTGTTCTGTGGCCAGATGCGGTGGCTCACGCCTGTAATCTTGGCACTTTGGGAGGCTGAGGCAAGCAGATCACTTGAGGCCAGGAGTTTGAGACTAGCCTGGCCGACATGACGAAACCCCGTCTCTACATTTTTTTTTTTTTTTTTTTTTTTTTTTTGAGACAGAGTTTCGCTCTGTTGCCCAGGCTGGAGTGCAGTGGCGCAATCTTGGCTCACCACAACCTCTGCCTCCCAGGTTTAAGTGATTCTTCTGCCTCAGCCTCCCGAGCAGCTGGGATTACAGGCGAGTACCATCCCGCCTGACTAATTTCTTTTTTTTTTTTTTTTTTGAGACCAAGTCTCGCTCTGTCGCCCAGGCTGGAGTGCAGTGGCATGATCTCCACTCACTGCAAGCTCTGCCTCCCGGGTTCATGCCATTCTCTTGCCTCAGCCTCCCAAGTAGCTGGGACTACAGGCACCCGCCACCACGCCCAGCTAATTTTTTGTATTTTTAGTAGAGACGGGGTTTCACCGTGTTACCCAGGATGGTCTCAATCTCCTGACCTCGTGATCCACCCGCTCAGCCTCCCAAAGTGCTAGGATTACAGGCATGAGCCACCGCACCCGGCCAATTTTTGCATTTTTAGTAGAGACAGAGTTTCACCATGTTGGTCAGGCTGGTTTCGAACTCCTGACCTCGTGATCCGGCCACCTTGACCTCCCAAAGTGCTGGGATCATAGCCGTGAGCCACCGCGCCCAGCCCATCTCTACTAAAAATGCAAAAATTAGCAGAGCATGGTGGCATGCGCCTGTAGTCCTAGCTACTCTGGAGGCTGAGGCAGGAGAATCAGTTGAACCCAGAAGATGGAGTTTGCAATGAGCCGAGATCATGTCATTGGACTCCAGCCTGGGCAACAGAGCGAGACTCCATCTCAAAAAAAAAAAAAAAAAAGGCTGGGCACGGTGGCTCACACCTGTAATCCAAGCACTTTGGGAGGCCAAGGCGGGCGGATCACGAGGCTGGTCTCAAATTCTTGGCTTCAAGAAATTTTCCCAACTTGGCCTCCCAAAGTGTTGAAATTAGAGGTGTAAGCCATTGCACCTGGCCTGAAAATGTTTTTATCCCTGATGGTTAACAGTGCTGGGACTATCACTCTTGAGTGCCTGAATCCTGCAGGAGTTCACCCGAGGCAGTAGAAAACCTTGCCTATCTTCGGCCGGGCGCGGTGGCTCAAGCCTGTAATCCCAGCACTTTGGGAGGCCGAGACGGGCGGATCACGAGGTCAGGAGATCGAGACCATCCTGGCTAACCCGGTGAAACCCTGTCTCTACTAAAAAATTCAAAAAAACCAGCCGGGCGAGGCGGCGGGCGCCTGTAGTCCCAGCTACTCGGGAGGCTGAGGCAGAAGAATGGCGTGAACCCGGGAGGCGGAGCTTGCAGTGAGCTGAGATCCGGCCACTGCACTCCAGCCTGGGCGACAGAGTGAGACTCCGTCTCAAAAAAAAAAAAAAAAAAGAAAGAAAACCTTGCCTATCTTCAAAGTCCTCCAGAGCAGGGATAGCACAGCCTTCTGAAATGACCCATCTTAGAATCAAATGCCCACACCCCTCCCTGGGTAGGGGATGAGGAAAGCCCTAACTTGACCCTTTACAACCAGCTAAGTCTCCTCAGCCTCTCAGCAACTCTGTGAGGGTACTTCATGGATGAGGAAACTAAAGGCTCGGAGAGAGACAGTCACCGCCTGACGTCACACAGCCAGGCAGGGGCAAAGCAGGGCTGTATACAAAGGCTGGCACATGCATGAGTGAACGAGACAGGGAGCGGTCACATAAGAGACCCTGCGTCGGCCGGGCGCGGTGGCTCAAGCCTGTAATCCCAGCACTTTGGGAGGCCGAGGCGGGTGGATCACGAGGTCAGGAGATCGAGACTATCCTGGCTAACATGGTGAAACCCCGTCTCTACTAAAAATACAAAAAACTAGCCGGGCGTGGTGGCGGGCGCCTGTAGTCTCAGCTACTTGGGAGGCTGAGGCGGGAGAATGGCGTGAACCCGGGAGGCGGAGCTTGCAGTGAGCCGAGATCACGCCACTGCACTCCAGCCTGGGAGACACAGCGAGACTCCGTCTCAAAAAAAAAAAAAAAAAAAAAAAGAGACCCTGCGTCGAGCCCCTCTGCACACACCCGGGGCTGAAGCTGTAGGAAATCCATCTTACACAGGGTCAGGCAAAGCCCAACAGAGGGAGCTGCCATCACAGAGACAAGAACCAGGGGTGGCCAGATTATCTGCCAAGTGTTGGGTCCAAAAGAGCGTGTCTGTCTATGGCTGCAGGATCTTCTGAATCACTTTAGTGTTCTCACTACACTCTCCCAGTGCCACCATCAGCTCCGAGGGACTGTCTTCTTTCTAAAATGACCCACAGGAAGCCAAGAATTTTTAGGACTGAAGGGACGATCACAGTCACTGGTTCATTTGGCTGAAGAGGGAACCAGAGCGCTGGTACTAGGCGAGGAGCAGTGGGCTGGGGATACGGCTGGCTGTGATCCAGTGTGGGAAGGGGGCTGACCCAAGGCTCCAGGCCAGCTCCAATGGGTAATAGGGGGCAGTCCACATCCTCACCACACCAAGGCCTGGCAGCTCATCATTCACTCTGGCACCTGCCCTCTAGCTAGGCACTGCCCAGGCTCTGGGAATACAGGAGTGAAAAACTAGACAGATAAGGCCCCTGCCCACACTGTGCTTCCACTCCATAAGAAGAGACAGGCGGAAACACTTAATGAACGAGGGGACATCAAAGAACATGAAGTGGAATGAGGGAAATGAAACACGGTGATGGGCTAGAGAGGAACAGGGGCAGGAAAGGCCTCTCGATTTCAAAGAAGGTGCCAGGGGAGCTTACCTGAAGGACTATGACAGACAGAATAATACCCTTGGAAAGCATCCACATCCTAAGCCCCGAGACCTGTGAATATGGTATCTTACGTGACAAAAAGGACTTTGCAGATTTGATTAAATTAAGGATTCTAAGCTGAGATTATCCTGGATTATCTGGGTCTGGCCAAGGTAATTACCAGGGTCCCTGTAAGGGGGAGGCCAGAATGTCAGATTCAGAGAAGAGGTGACGGTAGAAGCAGAGGTCACAGAGACAGATCTGATGATATACACCAGTGGCTTTGACGATGGAGGAAGGGGCCACAAGCCACAGGATGCTGCAGGCCTCAGGAAGCCGGTCAAGGCAAGGAAACCCCTAGAGCAGCCCTGAGTTAGGACTTCTGACCTCCAGAATGCTGATAATAAACTTGAGGTGTTATAGGCCACCAACTTTGTGGTAATCTGTAACTGCAGCAAGAGGAAACTAATAGACTAGAAATCTAGCCCCAGGTAACACAGGGGGAAGAATGTCCCAGGCGGAGGGAACAGCACATGAGAAGACCCTGTGTCTGGCCCAGGGAGATCAGTGTGGCTGGAGCAGGGGAGTGACAGTGGGTGTGGAAGATGAGGAGGTCAGAGAGGCCAGCACTGGGCAGATGTGTCAGAGCAGACAGGCCTGGCGAAGCGTTCAGATCATATCCACCCCAGTGGGAAGCCTCGCAGAGGTATTCGCCAAACAAGATGTGCAAATGGCCAATAAGCACAGGAAAAGATGCTCCACAGCATTAGTCATTAGGGAAATGCAAATCAAACCACAGTAAGATGCCACTTCACCAGCCAGGTGCAGTGGTTCACACCTGTAATCCCAACACCTTGGGTGGCCGAGGCGGGAAGATCACCTGAGGTTAGGAGTTCAAGACTGGCCTGGCCAACATGGTGAAACCCCATCGCTACTAAAGATACAAAAATTAGTCAGGCATGGTGGCTTACACCTGTAATCCCAGCTGCTTGGGAGGCTGAGGCACGAGAATCACTTCAACCCAGGAGGCTAAGGTTGCAGTGAGCCAAGATCATGCCACTGCACTCCAGCCTGGGCAACAGAGCGAGACTCCGTCTCAAAAAGGAGAAAGAAAAGAAGAAAAAAATAACACATGTTGACAAGGATATGGAGAAATGGTCATCCACATACACTGGTGGTTCAGCCACTTTAGAAAACATCTGGTAGCTCCTCAAATAGTTAAACATAAAGCCAGGCGCGGTGGCTCACACCTATAATCCCAGCAATTTGGGAAACTGAGATGGGCAGATGGCTTGAGCTCCAGAGTTCAGGATCAGCCTGGGTAGCATGGTGAA
This sequence comes from Papio anubis, assembly GCF_008728515.1. Lineage (NCBI taxonomy): Eukaryota > Metazoa > Chordata > Mammalia > Primates > Cercopithecidae > Papio > Papio anubis. The sequence continues at coordinate 54,559,267 of NC_044977.1, forward strand.
ACCCGTCTCTACAAAAAATACAAAAGTTAGCTGGGCACGGCGGTGCACACCTCTAGTCCCAGCTACTCAGGAGACAGGAGGATCGCTTGAGCCCAGGAGGTTGAGGCTGCGGTGAGCTACGTTTGCACCACTGCACAAAACCTTGTACGTGAGTGTTCACAGCAGCACTATTCATAATGGCCCAAAAGTGAAAGGAACCCAATGCCCAACAACTGATAAATGAATAAAATGTAGTATATCCATCCCATGGAACATTATCCTATAATAAGAAGAAACTAAGTACTGATGCATGCTACAACATGGATGAACCTTATGCTAGCTGAAACAAGTCAGTCACAGAGCACTATATATTATGGTTCCATTTATATGAGATGTCCAGAATAGGCAATGTCTAAAACTTGGGAAAATGGAAGGAGGGGATTGGCAGTTAAGGGGTACAGTTTCTTCTTGGGGTGATTAAAATGTTCTAAGATTGATTGTGAAGATGGATACACAGCCCTGGGAATATACTAAATGCCACTAAATTGTACTCTTTAAACAGGTGTATGGTATGGTATGTGAATATCTCAATAAAGCTTTTTTTTTTTTTTTTTTTTTTTTTAACTCATAGGTGTGCCTTCTAATTGAATTTCCTAGAAACAGAAGTTGTTCTGACATTTGTAACTGAGGGCTGGGCCAATGTGGAAAAAATGAGAGGGAGTCCCATGCAAAGTTTGTCCACTGCCCAGGAGATATTCAAAGTAATGAAGCCAGGACCAGGCGCAGTGGCTCACACCTGTAATCCCAGCACTTTGGGAGGCCAAGGTGGGCGAATCACCTGAGGTCAGGAGTTCAAGACCAGCCTGGACAACGTGGTGAAACCCATCTCTACTAAAAACATAAAAATTAGCTGGGTGTGGTGGCAGCTGCCTGTAATCCCAGCTTCTCAGGAGGCTGAGGCAGGAGAATCACTTGAACCCAGGAGGCAGAAGCTGCAGTGAGCCGAGATCACGCCACTGCATTCCAGCCTGGGCCACAAAATGAGACTGTCTCAAAAAATAAAAAGAAAGATTACAACTTATGACTTATAAGAATATTTAACACTTAGGTGTTGGTGCTCTTATACAATATTTTCATTCCTCACAACTTTATGAAGAAGCTATAATTATCATATCCAGTTTACATACAAATTCAGAAGCTGAGGCTCAGAGAGGTTAAGAAACGGACCCAAAGTCATACAGCAAGAGTCTGGAATGCAGATCTCCACTTGGAAAGCAGAGACAACAGGCAAGCAACCCCCAGCAGAGGCCATGGCCCTCCGCCAGTCATCCATCAGGCACCAACAAATACAAAATACGAAGGTTGTGTGAGTGCCTTCCCACAGAATTTTCGATAGAGTGAAAGTAAGTGCCTGTGCTTAGGCCACATTATACACACTGAACCTATTAGGACACATCTGATCTCAAAACAGGTTTATAGTAATAAATACTGTGATCCAAAAATGTATACTAAAAGTAAATATTTGATTTTAAAACTACAATGGTAACGTGCATTTAATCACAACTATGATAAATACGCTGGGCGCAGTGGCTCACGTCTGTAATCCCAGCACTTTGGGAGGCAGAAGCAGGTGGATCACCTGAGATCAAGAGTTCCAGACCAGCTTGGCCAACATGGTGAAACCCCCTCTCTACTAAAAATACAAAAAATTAATTGGGGTGGTGGCGAGCGCCTGTAATCTCAGCTACTCGGGAGGCTAAGGAAGGAGAATCGCTTGAACTCGAGAGGCAGAGGTTGCAGTGAGCCAGAGATCGTGCCATTGCACTCCAGCCTGTGCGACAACAGCGAAACTCCGTTTCAATATATATATATATGTTAAGTAATAGATCCTTCTAATATACACTAAAACTAAACACACACACACACACACACACACACACACACGCACACACACCAAGGAGTGACAGCACCGTGGTCCCTGAGAGACCCTCTGCAGCTCGGTCGCCAAGCCCCCGCGCACTTGCCCGCGCTGTTTGCAGGACGGGGTCGAGGCTCGCATTTCGCACGCCGTTGTGGGCTGGATGTCCACCCGGGGCCGTCACGGAGCCAGCAGCGGTGACAGGAGGGCCCCAGCACCCACCGTTCTCTGGACTCAGAGCGCAGTGGCGGCGGCCCCAGCTCGGCGACAGAGCTCCCGATAGACGTCCTCAGAGACCACGCGGCACCTTCAGGTGACGGGCCAAGGTCCGCGGTGGGCCCAGTCCAGGAGGCTCAGCTCGCACGCCCTCTGATCGGGACCCGCTTAACCCGGGTGCCCGAGGGAGCTTGGCGGCTGGCGGGATCGCTGGGGTCACCAGTCGCCCTGGCCCCCTCCCCTCCCCGGGCCGTACTTACCGAACTCCATCCAGTCCCACTCGCTGAGCGTGTCCATGTTGCGGCACAGGTCGTCCAGCACCCAGGAGGGCAGCTGGTAGATGTAGCAGGCCATGGCGCGCTACGGGGCTCCGGCGCGGGGCAACTGGATCGGACACCGCGGGCTGGGGCTTCTCTAGCTGGGGGCGGACCGGCCGGGAAGTGGGCGGGACGGGAGGGCACCAGCGTCCCTAGCGGCCACGGGCGGCACGACGGCCCCGCCGGCTCCACCCCAGCGTCGGCCAGAGGATCGGAACTGCGAGGGGAAACTGAGGCCCCGGGGGAGAAGGCCACACGGGAATTCTGCCGCAGCGGCAGGCGGCCTTCTGACTCCACTTCCATGGGCACTACACCATGTCTCATGCGCTCATCAAATACTCCATTAATTACCTACTGTATGCCAGGCACTGCCCTAGGTGTTGGTGATACCTGAATAAGAAAGCCTACAGCCGGGCGCGGTGGATCCGCACCATATCCAGCACTTTGGGAGGCCGGCGGGCCGGGTCAGAAGATCAAGACCATCCTGGCTAAGTTTTCAATCCAGAAGTGAGTCAGGAACAAAAGGGAGGGAGGGAAGAGAGGAGAAGGAGGGAGGAAATACAAAAATCCTTGCTTTCATGAGACTTACAAAATAATAAGCTACAGAGTGTCTTAAACGGCAATAAGTACTATTGCAAAAAAAGGCAAAAACGTTGGTTAAAGAGAATCAGGAATTCAGATTGAGTGTGGGGAATATTCTATTAAATAGGGTAGTCAGGTAGACTTTACTATAGTAGCTAATATGTATTGTGCAGCTACTATGAGCCAGGCTCTGTTGTAGGTGCTGGGAATACCTCTGAAGAGAAGGACAAAATCCTTGTCCTGGAGGGAGACAGACAATAAGCAATAAAAATAGGCAGACAAGGCCAGGCGCGGTGACTCAGCTTGTAATCCCAGCACTTTGGGAGGCAGAGGCGGGCGGATCACGAGGTCAGGAGATCAAGACCATCCTGGCTAATACGGTGAAACCCCATCTCTACTAAAAATACAAAAAAATTAGCCGGGCATTTTAGCCAGGCGTTGTGGTGGCCGCCTGTAGTTCCAGATACTCAAGAGGCTGAGGCAGGAGAACAGCGTGAACCCGGGAGGCGGAGTTTGCAGTGAGCCCAGATCAGGCCACTGCACTCCAGCCTAGGCGATAGAGCGAGACTCTGTCTCAAAAAACAAAAAAAAAATAGGTAGATAAACTATGTTGGAGAATGAAAGTAGAAGCCTGGGCAGCATAGCAAGATCCTATCGCTACCAAAAAAAAATTTTTTTTTTTTTGAGAGGGAGTTTCGCTCTGTAGCCCAGGCTGGAGTGCAGTGACGCAATCTCGGCTCACTGCAACCTCTGCCTCCCGGGTCCTGGTTCAAGCAAACCTCATGCTTTAGTCTCCCGAGTAGCCGGGATTACAAACACACACCACCATGCCCAGCTAATTTTTGTATTTTTAGTAGAGACAGGGTTTCACCACGTTGGCCAGGATGGTCTTGAACTCCTGACCTCGTGATCCACCCACCTCGGCCTCCCAAAGTGCTGGGATTACAGGCGTGAGCTACTGCGCCCGGCCTCTACAAAAAATTTTAAAATGAGCCAAGCATAGTAGTGCATACTTATACTCCCAGCTACTCAGGAGGCTAAGGGGGTAGGATCTCTTGAACCCAGGAGTTTGAGACTGCAGTAAGCTATGACTGCACTGCAGCTTGAGTGACAGAATGAGACCCTTTCTCTGAAAAAAAAAGAAAGAAAAAAAGAAAAAAGAATGAAAGTAGAGGGTGGTAAAAGGGAGTGCAGGTGGCTAATTGCATTATCTTAGAAGATGATAACTATTACTGGGGGAAAAGCAGAGTATGGTACAGGGGACTGCAGGACAAATTGGATTATTAAATAGGGTATAAGGGGCTGGGTGTGGCGGCTCCCGCCTATAACCCGAGCACTTTGGGAGGCAGAGGCAGGCAGATCGCTTGAGCCCAGGAGTTTGAGACCAGTCTGGGAAATAGAGCAAGACCCTGTCTCTACAAAAATTAGCCAGGCATGGTGGCATGTGCCTGTAGTCCCAGATACTTGGGAGGCTAAGGTAGGAGGATTACTTGAGCCCAGGAGGTGGAGATTGCAGTAAGCCAAGATTGCACCACTGTACTCCAGCCTGGGTGAGAGTAAGACCCTGTCTCTAAATAAACAAAGAGGGTACAAGGAACAGAACTCACAGTGTGTGTGTGTGTGTGTGTGTGTGTATATACACACATATATGTATAATATATAGTAGCTAGTATTTATTGAGCACTTACTGTGTGTAGCCTTCACCTGGGTTACTTTACTTACTCCTTACAATGACCCTTTGAGGTAGGTAGGTAGACCCCCATTCTACAAACAAGGAAACTAAGGCACAGAGAGGTTAAAATCATTTGAACCTAAGCATTCTGACCCCAGGCTCTTCATCACCACTGGCTAAAGTATATTGTAAATACAGATACACTTAAATGTATCTACAATGTACTTTGCAAAAATGATCTTATGTCATTCTTACAAGCCTATACTATAGATATTATTATCCCCATTTTACACAGAAGTAAATAGATTCCAAGAGATTAGGTGAGGTCACGAAGGACAGGTAAGTAACTAGAGTAGGTACCACTGTGTAGCTGTGGCCATCAGCTATGGAGGAGCGCTGCAAAAGGAGGAAACTGAAATCAAAGTGAGCAGTCCTAGGACCAAGTTGCAGTTCTGCCACCAACAGGCTTTGTGACTCTGGACAACTCATTTCATTTGTCAAGACTTGTTTCCAGTATCTGTAAAGTGGGCCTGCTCATTCCTATGGCTTAGAGTTGTGAGGGGAGTGGAATAAATCAAATTACATAGCCTATATAGAACACCTACTACAGGACTTTCCTCGCACAGAGAATGTGCCCAAAAAGTGGTAGCTGTCATTGGTGGTCTTGAAAAAGCACCCACTGGCCTTGGAGTCCTATCAAGACTGGAGCCCTGGTTCAGCCCCTCTCCAGCTCTTAGTCCTTTGAGCCAGTTCTGTTTTCCCTTTTGGAAACTAGGTCTCCTGCTGCAGCCACTTGGAAGGAGTGTTATGAAGCCCAAATGGACTCCAAAATGCTCAAGATCAACTGTGAAGTGCTGAGCCCAATAAAGGATTACTATGATGTCCTCTTTGATGTTGAAAGTGGGACATAGTGTTCTAAGCCTGCTTTTCAAGGAAGTCCCGTGTTTTCCACAGTGGCTGAACATGGACTTGGGAACTGTAATGATGGTTTGCTGTAGGCTGGGTGGAGAAGCATCTCCATCCCAGGCACATGGGGGCAAAAGAGAATAAAGGTCCTCTTCTTTTTCTCCTTTTCTCTTTTTTGTAGAGTCCTCTACCTGTTTCTCCTTCTCTTCTGCAAGCAGCGTGTGTGTGCGTGTGTGTGTGTGTGTGTAGAGCTCCTCCCTCCGTGCCACAGGGCCTCTTCCCTGGGGTGAGGCTTTAAGACCACGGAAGTTTCACATTCAGCCTTGGTCAATTCTGGAAGGCAGAGGAGCCCCTACTGCTCTCTCTGCTGCCTCCTCAGGCCATTCTCCTGCCTCAGCCTCCCGAGAAGCTGGGACTACAGGCGCCTGCCACCACGCCCGGCTAATTTTTTTGTATTTTTTTTTATAGAGACGGGGTTTCACCATGTTTACCAGGATGGTCTCGATCTCCTGACCTCGTGATCCGCCCGCCTCGGCCTCCCAAAGTGCTGGGATTACTGCGATTCCTTCATTTTGGGCCTGAGCAGGTCATCATAGGGACACATCTCGGTCACCACCCTTTAGAATAAGTTCTTCAAAGTAAGGTCTTTGTTATTACTAAGGGTTGCACTTCACCTACCAACTGACCTAGCAGGCATTTAGCATCCATTATCTGTGATCCATACAACCCTGCACGGTAGGTTTATTGCTTCTATTTTACAGATGAAGAAACTGAGGCCGAAGTCAATTGTAACTGGGCCAAGTTGGCCAAGTGACAGTGAGGTAGGAAGCAGTACCTGACTCCAGAGGAATGGCTGGGACATCGGACCAAATTGAGGACTAACTAAAACAGGTGTGATGGGAAGCACCTCCCATAAGACACTGCCAGCAGTGTACCTTGTCAGTTTACCATTGCCATGGCGACTCCCAGAAGTCACTGCCCCTTTCCTAGAATTTTCTACATAAAGCGCCCCTTAATTTGCATATAATTAAAAGTGTGTATAAATGTGACTGTAGAACTGCCTCTGAGCGGCTACTCGGGCACACTGCCTATGGGGTAGCCCTACCCTGCAAGGAGCAGTACCTCTGCTATTGCTGCGCACTGCTATTTCGATAAAAGGTGCTATTTAACACCACTGGCTGGCCCTTGAATTCCTTTCTGGGTGAAGCTAAGAACCCTCCTAGGCTAAACCCCAATTTTGGGGCTTGCCTGTTCCGCATCAATAGAACGCAACCCAAGTCTGACCCATTCTGCTCTGTTATACCACCTCACCACAAGAAATTTCCTCTGATCTCGCACTTAATTTCTTCCTCTAACTAGCTATTTTCCATGACCAACACCCACCAGGATCAGTTAGCAACAGTTATTGAGGCTGAATGTAATTAGTTACACACTTATGTCATTTTGAGCTGTTCAAGTTTAACTCCCTTGAAATTATAGTCAGTGGTTTGCAACCCTGGCTGCATATTAGAAACATCTGGGATGCTTTTAAAAAGTATAAATGCCGGCCGGGCGCGGTGGCTCACGCCTGTAATCCCAGCACTTTGGGAGGCCGAGACGGGCGGATCACGAGGTCAGGAGATCGAGACCATCCTGGTAAACACGGTGAAACCCCGTCTCTACCAAAAAATACAAAAAAATTAGCCGGGCGTGGTGGCGGGCGCCTGTAGTCCCAGCTTCTCAGGAGGCTGAGGCAGGAGAATGGCGTGAACCCGGGAGGCGGCGGAGCTTGCAGTGAGCGGAGATCGCGCCACTGCACTCCAGCCTGGGTGACAAAGCGAGACACCATTTCAAAAAAAAAAAAGTATAAATGCCTAGCCCTACCTCCAGGGAGCCAGATTCAATTCTTCTGGAGTGGGGCTCAGGCACTACTGTTTTTTAAAGCTTCCCAGATAATTATAATATGTGCTGGCAGAGTTGAGAGCCAGTCATATCAGAAAGCTGGGGCAGAGGCCAAGTACGGTGGCTCACACCTGCAATCACAGCACTTTGGGAGGCTGGGGTGGGTGGATCACTTGAGGTCATGAGTTCGAGACCTGCCCAACCAACATGGCGGAACCTGTTTCTACTAAAAATACCAAAAAATTAGCTGGGTGTGATGTTACACACCTGTAATCTCAGCTACTTGGAAGACTGAGGCAGGAGAATCGTTTGAACCCAAGAGGTGGAGGTTGCACTGAGCCAAGATCGCACCACTGCACTCCAGACTGGGGGACACAGCAAGACTCCATATAGAAAAAAAGAAAACAAAGAAAAAAAAAAGCTGGAGCAGGAGGGAAGACTGATGAAAGGAGAATAATAATAAAGCTTCTCTATGCATTTTGCATATACTTTTTTTTTTTCTTTTTTTCAGATGGAATTTTGCTCTTGTTGCCCAGGCTGGAGTGCAATGGTGTGATTTCAGCTCACTGCAACCTCCGCCTCCTGGGTTCAAGCGATTCTCCTGCTTCAGCCTCCCAAGTAGCTGGGGTTACAGGCATGTGCCATCATACCCAGCTAATTTTGTATTTTTAGTAGAGATGAGGTTTCTCCATGTTGGTCAGGCTTGTCTCAAACTCCCGACCTCAGGTGATCACCCACCTCAGCCTCCCAAAGTGCTGGGATTACAGGCGTTAGCCACCGTGCCCGGCTATATTTTTAAACAAAAATATCTTTATTGGCTTCTCTGATAGCATGTGATATTTGTCAAAGACAGAAAGAAAGAGAAAACAAAGACCTTTCCATAACCTCATCCCTGAGGAACCACCATTATTGTTTGGAGTATATACTCCTTTTACATGTTTTTAGTCCTACACAAAATTATTGGGGTTTTTTTGGGTTTTTTTTGTTTTTTTTTTTGAGACAGAGTCTCGCTGTCACCAGACTGGAGTGCAGTGGCGCAATCTCAGCTCGCTGCAACCTCCACCTCCTGGGTTCAAGCGATTCTCCTGCCTCAGCCTCCCAAGTAGCTGGGACTACAGGTGCATGCTACCACACCTGGCTAGTTTTTTGTATTTTTAGTAGAGATGGGGTTTCACCATGTTGGCCAGGATGGTCTCGATCTCCTGACCTCATGATCTGCCCACCTCGGCCTTCCAAAATGCTGAGATTACAGGAGTGAACGACCGTGACCAGACAATTTTTTAAACGTATTTTCTTTTTGCAGACACAATGGTGAAAAAAAATTTTTTAAACCTTTAATTTTCTGTAATTTTTTTCAATTAATAGCTTTTCATGTCAATATATGAGCATAGTACTATTTCCCTTTTAATGGCTTATTTATTTATTTATTTATTTTTGAGATGGAGTCTTGCTCTGTCACCCAGGCTGAGTGCAGTGGCGTGATCTCAGCTCACTGCGAGCTCCACCTTCCGGGTTCACGCCATTCTCCTGCCTCAGCCTCCCGAGTGGCTGGGACTACAGGCGCCCGCCACCACGCCTGGCTTCTTTTTTTTTTGTATTTTTAGCAGAGACGAAGTTTCACCGTGTTAGCCAGGATGGTCTCGATCTCCTGACCTGGTGATCTGCCGCCTCCGCCTCCCAAAGTCCTGGGATTACAGGTTTGAGCCACCACGCCCGGCTTAATGGCTTATTCAGGAACACCATACTATACGTGCCCAAACTCCTATCAGTATAAATTTATTTCCAGTATTATACTATTCTAAATAATACTGCAGCAAACTTCATATATGTACATCTATTCACACTTGTTTTTTCTTTCTTAAGGTGAATTCCTAAAACTAGATTTTCTGGAGCAAAGATGAACATCTAAAATTGTGATGGGCTGGGCACCATGGCTCACCCCTGTAATCCAAACACTTTGGGAGGTCAAGCAGAGAGGATTGCCTGAGCCCAGGAGTCCAGCCTCGACAACATAGTGAGACCCCACCTCTATTAAACATGGCTGGGTGCAGTGGCTCACACCTGTAATCCCAGCACTTTGGGAGGCTGAGGCAGGTGGATCACCTGAGGTCAGGAGTTCAAGACCAGCCTGACCAACATGGAGAAATCCCGTCTCTATTAAAAATACGAAATTAGCTGGGTGTGGTGGCGCATGCCTGTAATTCCAGCTACTCAGGAGGCTGAGGCAGGAGAATCACTTGAACCCAGAGGTGGAGGTTACAGTGAGCTGAGATTGTGCCATTGTACTCCAGCCTGGGCAACAAGATCAAGACTCCGTCTCAAAAAAAAAAAAAAAAAAGAAAGAAAAGAAAAAGAAAAGGCAAAAACAAACAAACAAACAAAACACAAAAAACAGTAACAAACAAAAAAAAAATTAAGAAAAACAAACATGGCCAGGCGCGGTGGCTCATGCCTGTAATCCCAGCACTTTGGGAGGCCGAGACGGGCGGATCACGAGGTCAGGAGATCGAGACCATCCTGGCTAACACGGTGAAACCCCGTCTCTACTAAAAACACAAAAAATTGGCCGGGTATGGTCGCAGGCGCCTGTAGTCTCAGCTACTCTCGAGGCTGAGGCAGGAGAATGGCATGAACGCGGGAGGTGGAGCTTGCAGTGAGCCGAGATCGCGCCACTGCACTCTAGCCTGGGGGACAGAGGGAGACTCCGTCTCAGAAAAAAAAAAAGAAAAACAAACATAAGGCCAGGTGTGGTGGTGCATGTTTATCTATAATCTCAGCACTTTGGGAGGCCAAGGCGGGAGGACTGCCTAAGCCCAGGTGTTTAAGACCAGCTTGGGCAACATGGCAAGGCCCTGTCTCTATTATAATTGAAAAAATAAAATTTTCAGCCACGTGTGGTGACTCATGCCTGCAATCCCGCACTTTGTGAGGCCAAGGCAAGCAGATCACTTGAAGTCAGGAATTTGAGACCAGCCTGGCCAACATGGTGAAACCCTGTCTCTACGAAAAACACAAACATTAGACAGGTATGGTGGTATGCACCTGTAATCCCAGCTACTCGGGTAGAGATGGAGGTCTCACTATATTGCTGAGGCTGGTCTCAAACTCCTGTCCTCCAGCGATTCTCTAAACTCAGCCTCCCAAAGCACTGAGATTACAGGCGTGAGCCGCAGCCCCTGGCCCCTATCCTTTTTAATGGCTTATTTAGGAGTGCCATACTTATTTTGGGCAATCTCCCATGGATGTACATTTATTTCCAATATTGGAGTCTGTTCCAGAGGGATCTGCTTTCTGCATCTATCAGAGGGGGTGGAAGTCCTAAAGGCTGCCAAGTATAAACAAGTATTGGAAAACAGCTGCCCCAGAGGCACACTAGACCTTCTCAAAGTCCTCCCTACTGCCTGGAGTTGCTCCAGGCCAGGGTAACCCAGACCTGCTGGAACAGCCCTGATATGCTACGGCTGTGTCCCCACCCAAATCTCATCTTGAATTGTAATCCCCATAATCCCCACATGTTGTGGGAAGGACCCGGTGGGAGGTAATTTAATCAAATCATGGGAGGTAATTTCCCCCATGCTGTTCTCATGATAGTGACAGTTTTCATTAGATCTGACGGGTTTTTTTGTTGTTGTTTTTTTTTTTTTTGAGACGGAGTCTCGCTCTGTCACCCGGGCTGGAGTGCAGTGGCCGGATCTCAGCTGACTGCAAGCTCCGCCCCCCTGGTTTATGCCATTCTCCTGCCTCAGCCTCCCGAGTAGCTGGGACTACAGGCGTCCACCACCTCACCCGGCTAGTTTTTTGTATTTTTTTAGTAGAGACGGGGTTTCACCGGATTAGCCAGGATGGTCTCGATCTCCTGACCTCGTGATCCACCCGTCTCGGCCTCCCAAAGTGCTGGGATTACAGGCTTGAGCCACCGCGCCCGGCTAGATCTGACGGTTTTATAAGCGTCTGCCATTTCCCCTGCTGACATTCGTTCTCTCCTGCTGCCCTGTGAAGAGGTGCCTTCCACCATGATTTTAAGTTTCCTGAGGCCTCCCCAGCCGTGAGCAACTGTGTCAATTAAACCTCTTTTCTTTATAAATTACCCAGCCTTGGGGGTATTCCTTCATAACAGCATGAGAACAGACTAATACAAGCCCTTACCACAGTTCCTATCTGAGGTTCGTGAGCATGGGATAGCTACAACAAGAGTTCTCAAAATTCTTGAGTTGGGCCTAGGTAATGAACACCCTCCTACAAAGGACAAACTATCATCTCATGTCATTCCCCATCAAGCAAATTGCTTAACTGTCCTTTGCCCAATTAACTCTCCTCCAACTTATGTTAAGATGAAATGGTTCAATACGACTTCCCCCCAGCCTTTCAGTAACCTCAGCTCTGTTATTAGCATTTGTGGGGCCAGCCCCAGGCCTCCAGGATTCAACTTTTCCCAATTGGAAAGCAACAGTCTTTTGTGTTTTTCCATCTGACAGACAGGGAGAGAGCCTACTGCCATTAGTTTGTATGTCAAGCAGACTTGTATTTTCCTGCAGTTTCATGTTTTGAATTTTGAAACAAGTTTTGTGGGTTTTTCTCCCTCTCATATATCGAGTACTATTGCCCAATCCTTCTCATGTCCATCATACGTGTACCTCAATTTTCTGTGACCTGCCAATGGACTACTGGGTATGTGTGGCGAGGGGTGGGGGCAGGAAAATGTTTTGTTGGGGCAGGCAGTTTAGGTGTGCCGAAAGGAAGGGGAAAAACAAGTTGAATATCCCTCATTGGAAATGCTTGGGTCTGAAGGTGTTTCCAATTTCAGATTTTTTTGTATTTTGAAATATGTGCATATATATAATGAGGTATCTTGAGGATGGGACCCAAGTCTAAAGGTGAAATTCATTACCTATTTCAGAAAAACTCTCAAACAGTGTTTTTCCTCTAGATTCCACACGAACACAATACCAACCCAGAACACTTTTCTGTCCAAATGTGTAGATTTCTTCCCAAGAGCAAGCAATCAATTCTGCAGTGAACACCAACTAGGTATCCTCTAATTCACTTCCGACACAATCTTTCTGGAAACAATATCAGATCCTGCAGGGTAAGGGCTCAGTTTTCAAGACTGCCCCCATCCCCACACCAGTATCAAGTCTGGGGCTCCAGAACTTCTGACCAACTAGTTTCAAGTTAAGGTTCCCACCACCCTCTCTTTGGGTTTAATTTGCTGGAGTGGCTAACAAAACTCAGTGAAAAATGTTTACCAGTCATTTTTTCAAGACAGGGTCTTGCTCTGTCACTCAGGTTGGAGTGCAAACTGAACAGCTGGGACTGCAGGCATGCGCCACCACTCCTGGTTAATTTTTTTTTTTTTTTCCCCTAGTAGAGACAGGATCTATGAGGTCCAGGCTGGTCTTGAACTCCTGGGCTCAAGCAATCCTCCTACCTCAGCCTCCCAAAGTGCTGGGATTATATGTGTGAGGCACCACGCCCGGCCTACCCGGTTTATCATAAAGGATGTAATAAAGGATACAGATGAAGAAATGCATAGACCAAGGCATAGGTAAGGGGCACAGAGCTTCTGTCCCCTCCCTGGACAAACTACCCTCCAGGAATCTCTACAAGTTCAGCTATCCTGACGCTCTCCACTGTCCTCATGGTTTTAACGAGGCTTTATGTCACCATTCCTTCCCCCAGGGTATGGGGTGGGACCTTCTCTGAAATGAGGGCTGTAATACCAGGGCTTTGGAAGGCCAAGGTGGGAGGATCGCTTGAGCCCAGGAGTTCAAGACCAGCCTGGGCAACAGAGCGAGACCCCATCTCTGCAAAAAAACTTAAAAATTAACCAGGCAGGGCCGGGCACGGTGGCTCAAGCCTATAATCCCAGCACTTTGGGAGGCCGAGATGGGCGGATCTGGAGGTCAGGAGATCGAGACCATCCTGGCTAACACGGTGAAACCCCGTCTCTACTAAAAAAATACAAAAAACTAGCCAGGCGAGGTGGCGGGCGCCTGTAGTCCCAGCTACTCGGGAGGCTGAGGCAGGAGAATGGCATGAACCTGGGAGGCGGAGCCTGCAGTGAGCCGAGATCCGGCCACTGCACTCCAGCCTGGGCGACAGAGCAAGACTCCATCTCAAAAAAAAAAAAAATTAACCAGGCAAGGTGGCTCACATCCATAACAAGGGCTGTGGGAATTATGAGCCAGGAACAAAAACAGAAAACATACACATCACAACACCAGTTTCATATACACCTTATAGACACAGGCTAAAGGTAATTTTGAGCAATATTTTTCATAGTTTTGCACATGAAACGAAGTTTGTATTAAGTACTCACATGTGGAATTTTCCACTTGTGGAGTCACGTCAGGACTCAGAAACTTTTGGATTTTTTAGCACTTTGGATTTGGAATTTTTGGACTAGGGATACTCAATCTGTATTGAAGGGGTATCAGGAAGCCTGCGACTAGCAGAGAGTGGGACTGAGGTGCTAAGAATGGGATACAGAGACCCAGGGTGAAAGTATCCGAAAAGTTCACACTGGTGTTCACACATTGTGTGTAAAACATTGATATCTATTTCATATCCTTAGTGCACTGATTTCTAGCACATGCCCTCACTGTTGTATTCTCAACATATATATATATATATTTTTTTTTTTTTTTTGAGACAGAGTTTCACTCTTGTCGCCCAGGCTAGAGTGCAATGGTGCAATCTCGGCTCACTGCAACCTCTGCCTCCCAGGTTTAAGCAATTCTCCTGCCTCAGCCTCCTGAATAGCTGGGATTACAGGCACACGCCACCACACCCAGCTAATGTTTTTTTTATTTTTAGTAGAGATAGAGTTTCACCATGTTGGCCAGGCTGGTCTCGAACTCCTTCTCTCAGATGATCTGCCCGCCTTGGCCTCCCAAAGTGCGGGGATTACAGGTGTGAGCCACCTCACCTGGCCTTATTCTCAACATAATTAATTGCTGGTGAAATACTAACCACTTACCTTTTTGGGTCCTGTTTTCATGGGAAAAAACTTTGTTTCTGAGGTGAATGTTTTTCTTCTTAATATTTTTCTGTAGTGTTTAATTTTGTATAGTGATATATTTCTTTTATAAGAAAAATAAAGCTAAAAGAAACAATGTTAAGTAAAAAAAAAAAAATCCAGGGTTGGAAAGAGAAGAGACTTGGAATGAGGCTGGTGGCTTATGTCTGGATCTCCTTCTCATCCTGGGCCTTTATGTAAACAGGTTTCAAAACTCTCTGAGAGAGAAGTGCCTGGTTAAAACACCACACAACACACCTTGCCTATTTCCTTTACTCAGCACCATTTAATGTATTAAAGAACAGCTTTAAAAAAAAAAAAACTTAAAATAGGAACTTCACAGTCTCTTAAGAGCTATATATTTAATACATTCACAAGATTTCAAATGAAAAACATATATTATTCACGCTACAGGTTTTTAATTTTCCTTGGACAACACCAAAAACACAGTACTCAAACTGCATGGTTTTTTTTGTTTGTTTTTTTTTTTTGAGATGGAATTTCACTCTTGTTGCCCAGGCTGGAGTACAATGGTGTGATCTTGGCTCACTGCAACCTCCACCTCCCAGGTTCAAGAGATTTGCCTGCCTCAGCCTACCGAGTAGCTGGGATTACAGGTGCCCGTATCCATGCCCGGATAATTTTTGTTTTTTTTTTTTCTTTTTTGAGACAGTGTCTCACTCTGTTGCCCAGGCTGGAGTGCAGTGGCATGATCTCAGCTCATTGCAAGCTCCGCCTTCCGGATTCACGTCATTTTCCTGCCTCAGCCTCCCGAGTACCTGGGACTACAGGCGCCCACCACCACGCCCATCTAATGTTTTCTATTTTTCAGTAGAGACAGGGTTTCACCATGTTAGCCAGGATGGTCTCGATTTCCTGACCTCCTGATCTGCCCGCCTCGGCCTCCCAAAGTGCTGGGATTACAGGTGTGAGCCACCGCATCTGGCAATTTTTGTATTTTAAATAGAGATGAGGTTTCACCATGTTGGCCAGGATGGTCTTGAACTCCTGACCTCAGGTGATCCATCTGCCTCAGCCTCCCAAAATGCTGGGATTACAGGCATGAGCCACCGTGCTCGGCCTACATGTTTTAACAAGAGAAACATGAACTATCATTTTGACACAAAGGTTAAAAAAAAGGCTGGCTGGACGCGGGGGCTCACGCCTGTAATCCCACCACTTTGGAAGGCTGAGGTGGGTGGATCACGAGGTCAGGAGATCAAGACCATCCTGGCCAACATGGTGAAACCCCATCTCCACTAAAAATACAAAATTAGCCGGGCATGGTGGCAGGAACCTGTAATCCCAGCTACTCAGCAGGGTGAGCCAGAATCATTTGAAGCCGGGAGGTGGAGCTTGCAGTGAGCAGAGATCATGCCACTGCACTCCAGCCTGGGCAACAGAGTGAGACTCCATCTCAAAGAAAAAAAAAAAAAAGACTATTTGTTGAATGTTGAAAGAAGGGGCTAAAATCAGTTGAAATTTGCAGTAGAAGGAAAACTGTGGAGTGTCTCATTCACTTCACTCTGATTTGAATTTTTTTTTTTTTTTTTTTTCTGAGACAGAGTATCGCTGTGTCACCCAGGCTAGAGTACAACAGTGTGATATCAGCTCACTGCAACCTTCGCCTCCTGGGTTCAAGCAATTCTGCCTCAGCCTCCTGAGTAGCTGGGATTACAGGCGTGCGTCACCACACCTGGCTAATTCTTGTATTTTTAGTAGAAACGGGGTTTCACCATGTTGGCCAGGCTGGTCTTGAACTCCTGACCTCAGGTGATCTGCCTGCCTCGACTTCCCAAAGTGCTGGGATTACAGGTATGAGCCACCATGCCTGGCCTGAATTTTTTTTGAGCCAGGGTCTTACTCTGTCCCCCAGGCTGGAGTGCAGTGGCGTACTCATGGCTCACTGCAGCCTCCAATTCCTAAACTCAAATGATCTTCTCACCTCAGCCTGCCAGGTAGCTAGGATTACAGATGTGTGCCGCCACACTAATTTTTTAAAATTTTTTTGTATAGATGGGGTCTCACTATGAGCCCAGGCTCATCTTGAAGTTCTGGGCTCAAGCAGTCCTCTTCCTTGGCTTCCCAAAGCACTGGGATTACAGGCGTGAGCCAGCATGCCAGCCGTCACTCTCATTTTTGAGCACAGGAATTGTGCCCAAAGGCTAGGATAAGGAATTAAAGATGCCAAGAAATACCCCCAAACATCAATTATAAAAGGAAGACTACACTAATGTTTGTGAAAAGCTTATAATAACATAGAGAAATAGTTAAGTTACAAAGTTAAATGAAAAAGTAGGGTATAAAACTGTATAAACAGTACAATCTCAACTATGTAAAAATCAACCAATATATGCCCTAAAAAGGCTGAAAGGAAACAGTTCAAACTGTTAATGTGGCTGTGTTTAAGAAGTGTATCTAATAGGGATCTTTTTTCTTCCTCTTTAGTTTTCTGTCTTTTCCAAATGTTTCTCTACTGGGGATAGTTTTTTAAAAGCTATTAGGGGAGGAATAGAATAAAAAAAAAAAAAAAAAAAAAAAGCTATTAGTTACAAAAAACTAAGTGTGATAGAAGTATTGAATTTGAGTTAATGAATTTAAGTCCAGCCTATAAGAGTTTGTATATTTAGAAAACTATGAAACATTCCAGGCTACTCCATGAATCCACTGGTAGGACCAGAGGTTAGAGGTGGAAGTGCCACCTGGTCCTGCCTAATGAAAAATGCCGAATCAGCCAGGCACGGTGGCTCACACGCCTGTAATCCCAGCATTTTGGGAGGCTGAGGTGGGCGGATCACCTGAGGTCAGGAGTTTGAAACCAGCCTGGCCAACATGGCGAAACCCTGTCTCCACTAAAAGTACAAAAATTAGCCAGGCGTGGTGGCGGGCGCCTATAATCCTAGCTACCCAGGAGGCTAAGGCAGGAGAATCGCATGAACCCAGGAAACAGAGGTTGCAGTGAGCCGAGATGGCGCCACTGCACTCCAGCTCAGGTGACAAGAGCGAGACTCTGTCTCAAAAAAACAAAACAAAACACCCAAATCAATCAGGAATGTCCCATATTTACAAAAAAGAACAGACATACTCACATTTAGCAAAAACTTATTTGCCCATTAATACTAGAATCAAACATGCAGATTTTCTTCTATTTTCTGTGCAGCTGTCAAGTTACAAAAAATGCTATTATCACAACTATAGAAAGCCAATTCTAGTTTAGAAATAGTAATAAAACAGCACTTCAACAAGAGTGGACCAAGAAAAGTGCACAACTTAGAAAATTTAAAAAGTGCTTCCTATAAAAATGATTCCCTTTAAGACATTTGTTCACTGTATACATTTTAAGGTCCCCTCTCCCACCCCCCAACAAAAATAGAGGCAGAACCTCTAAGCACTTTCTAACAAAGCGTCCCCTGGTTTGTTCCTCTGACAAACCCTGACTGAAGGCTCATGATGTGCAGGCACTGGGGTCTCAAAGAGGACGAAGACTTGTCCCTGCCTCAAGGATGCCTCAGTCTTCCCAAAACAGGAGGCAGACAAGTCACCAACCATTATGGATGTAGAATGGATGTATTATACATCCATTAAAAGCAGATGCCACTGCCTTCTTAAAATTAAACGATATGCTGCAATTCCCACTGAATTACTTATACAAACCTCCTTACACACAAGCTGTCCTGACTTACTAGGAGGCAAAAATGCCACCACCTTCTCCTGATAAATACTTCTCTAATAGGCAGGCATTAAATTACATTTTGTGATGTTTGCCCCTAAACATCACAATGCCTAGTTAAGTCAGTTAACCTTCTTTTAAGCAATGGTGCCTATTTTACTCTGAGAATGAGACACTTTGAAACTGAGTAAGGAAGCAGTCCTGTATGTAGATCAAGACTCATCAGTACCATCAAAAGCTGAGATGAAAGAGTGTACGTTTCAACAGAAATCTTCAATCTCCCATCCGTTGATTTGCAATGTGCTCCTGCGTCAGCCGCTCCAGGTCTTTCTGCACATTTGGGTGGTCTTCCAGATCTTCGTAGAGCGACCTGACAATGTCCAGTCTCCTGTAATTCTCAGGCGTGACTAGGCTCCGGACAACCTGGAGGCATCGTTCTTTCAGAGTATACACTGGAAGGGCAAAAACCAAATCCTCAGTGGCAGACTAGGGTCTCAGTACAAGGAATGAGCAAGAGGCTTTGCCAACAGCTACCTTTACTACTGATGGATCTCACTTCAGGTTAAAGAAAAAAAGTGAGTGCATGTATGTGGCAGTGTGTTATACTGATGGCCCCCTATGGACACCTCAGGGTAGTAATTTCACCTTGAAATGGGCTGGGCTTGTGACTGCTTTAACTAACTGAATGTGGATGAAGCAACACTGCAATTCTGGGTCGAAGCCTTAAAAAGGCCTGTCGACTTCTGCTTTTATTCTTTTGAAAGCCCTGAGCCACCGTGCTAGAGAGACCACATAAAGAGGAACAGGCCCTGGCCAGGCATGGTGGTTCATGCCTGTGATCCCAGCACTTTGGGAGGCTGACGTGAATAGATCGCCTGAGCTCAGGAGTTCGAGACCAGCCTGGGCAACATGGCAAAACCCTGTCCCTATAAAATATACAAAAAATTAGCCAGGCATGGGGGCACGTGCCTGTGGTCCCAGCGACTGGGGAGGCTGAGGTGGGAGGAGGATCATTTGAGCCCTGGAGGCAGAGGTTGCAGTGAGCTGAGATCATGCCACTGCACTCCAACCTGGGTGACAGAGTGAGAACCCATCTCGAAAAAAAAGAAAAAAGAAAAAAAAAAAAAAGAGGGACAGGTCCAGCCCCCAGCTGCCAGCAAAAGACAGCCATACCAACGACTACCACCAGCAGAGTAACCGCCTAGCTGAGCCCAGCCTGGACTACAGAATTATGAACAAAATAAAATGGTGGGCCAGGTGCAGTGGCTCACACCTGTAATCCTAGCACTTTAGGAGGCTGAGACAGGCAGGTTGCCTGAGCTCAGGAGTTCAAGATCAGCCTGGTCAACATGGTGAAACCCCAGTCTCCAATAAAATGCAAACAATTAGCCAGGCTTGGTGGTGCGCACCTGTATTCCCAGCTGCTGAAGCAGGAGAATCGCTTGAACCCAAGAGGCAGAGGTTGCAGTGAGCCAAGATCACACACCACTGCACTCCAGCCTGGGTGACACAGTGAGACTCTGTCTCCCAAAAAAAAAAAAAAAAAAAAAAAGGTGGTTTTTGGGGTGGTAGTCACAAAACACATAACCAAAACAATGTGTACTTCGAAAATCTAGTACAACTGAATTGGGTATCCCAATTCCTATTTTACACTCACTGGAAACATACTCCTTAAGGGTATTCTATAAGGCAAATTTACCAAATTTAACTCAGCAATGCTCATTTTTATATATCTACTTCCTTAAACAGAATCTATGCACACGTATTAGTTTGAATCCTATGAAACCCATGTATTTGGGGGGCTTTGTGGGTTGTTTTTTTGTTTGTTTTCTTTTTTGAGACAGGGTCTCACTCTGTCACCTGGGCTGGAGTGCAGTGGTGTGATGATGGCTCACTGCAGCCTCAAACTCCTGGGCTCAAGGGATCCTCCCACCTCAGCCTCCCAAATCGCTGCGACTACAGGCACATGCTAAGACAGCCAGGTAATTTAAAAAAATTTTTTTTGTAGAGCTGGGGTCTCACTTTGTTGTCCAGGCTGGTCAAGAACTCCTAACCTCAAGCGACCCTCCCGCCACAGCCTCCCTAAGTGCTAGAATTACAGGCATGATTATAGGCATGAGCCACCATGCATTGCTGGTCTTTAGTGAGTTTTTTTACCCACAGGAACATCAGTTTATTAGGGTTTACCCTGATAAAATCATTTGAGCTTCAAACAAATAGTGAAGTATTATACCAATCTTCAATGATTAAAAACAAACAAACAAAAAAAAAAAAAACAGGCCAGACGCGGTGGCTCATGCCTATAATTCCAGCACTTTGGGAGGCTGAGGTGGGCGGATCACCTGAGGTCAGGAGTTCAAGATCAGCCTGGCCAACATGGTGAAACCACGTCTCTACTAAAAATACAAAAATTAGCCAGGTGTGGTGGCAGGCGCCTATAACCCCAGCTACCCAGGAGGCTGAGGCAGGAGAATCACTTGTACCTGGGATGCAGAAGCTGCAGTGAGCTGAAATCACACCACTGCACTCCAGCCTGGATGGCACTGTAAGACTCTCTAAAAATAAAAACAAAAATAAATATACCTCTGATTGGCACTGTGAGCTTGATTGTGTTAAATTAAAAATACATAGGCCAGGCGCAGTGGCTCACGCCTGTAATCCCAACACTTTGGGAAGCCAAGGCGGGTGGATCACGAGGTCAGGAGAATGAGACCATCCTGGCTAACACGGTGAAACCCCATCTCTACTAAAAAATACAAAAAAAATTAGCCAGGCACGGGGGCGGCCGCCTGTAGTCCCAGCTACCGGGGAGGCTGGGGGAGGAGAATGGCATGAACCCAGGAAGCGGAGCTTGCAGTGAGCCAACATCATGCCACTGCGCTCCAGCGTGGGCGACAGAGGGAGACTCCTCTGTCTCAAATAAATAAATTAATTAAAATAAAAATAAAAATACACAGGCCGGGTGCTGCAGCTGACACCTGTAAATCCCAGCACTTTGGGAGGCTGAGGCAGGCAGATCATGAGGTCAGGAGATGGAGACCATCCTGCTAACATGGTGAAACCCTGTCTCTACTAAAAATACAAAAAATTAGCGGGGTGGGTGGCACATGCCGTAGTCCCAGCTACTCAGGAGGTTGAGACAGGAGAATCGCTAACCCAGTAGGCAGAGGTTGCAGTGAGCCAGGACTGCGCCACTGTACTCCACCCTGGCCAACACAACGAGATTCCATCTGAAAAAAATTAAAAAAATTAGAAGTCAACAAGAAATAAGCCAAAATATCTCATGCTCTACACATTGTTCTCCTGGAGCTCCAGGCACAATTCGGCCAGGGAAACAAAAGGTATTCATAATTTTACAATTCTACAAAACTAATCTATGATGTGATACTTTAATTTTGCTTGTCTCTTAAGAGCCCAAAGTGCTTTTGAGACACCATAACATCTTTAACACAAAACATACAAATACATCAGTTCCATTTTATTTATGGTAGAGAATAGGATACAAAAAGATTGGATACCTTGCCTGACATCAGGCAAAAATTAAGGACTGGGCTTAATTTTTCAAGTGGCCTATCCACAACAAACAACCTTATCTTTTTAAAAAGTAAAACTGAACATCAGTACCTGGCAGTGTGATATTGGCAAAAATAGGCTGTCCGTCAACATTGAGAGATGGCACAAATAATTCAGTTTGGTTAACCAGAAGCCCATCGTGTGTCCCTGCATCTCTGAAGAGCCAAAGGTGACCTATCAGGACAAGCAAAGGTTGTTAAAGAGCCACACTGGTGGCTGGGCGCGGTGGCTCACACCTGTAATCCCAGCACTTTGGGAGGCCGAGGCGGGCGGATCACGAGGTCAGGAGATTGAGACCGTCCTAGCTAACGCAGTGAAACCTCGTCTCTATTAAAAATACAAAAAAATTAGCCAGGTGTGGTAGCGAGTGCCTGTAGCCCCAGTTACTCGGGAGGCTGAGGCAGGAGAATGGTGTGAACCAGGGAGGTGGAGCTTGCAATGAGCTGAGATCATGCCACTGCCCTCCAGCCTGGGCAACAGAGCAAGACTCCATCTCCAAAAAAAAAAAAAAGAGCCACACTGGTCGAAGTCAGGGCACCTATTTTCTCCATTTCCCCTGACCTACACAAAAAGCTAAAAAGCTTGCCTCTCACTCTGCTTAAATATCATACAAAGCTCTTCTAGTAACATTATCTCAGTCAGTCCTCACAACAGATCCATTTATAGATGAGAAAACAGGTCTGAGAAGGCAAGTGACATGCTCAAGGTATAAGACGGTAAGTAAAGAGCACATACTTGAAGCTCCTGTAATCCCAGCTACTCGGGAGGCTGAGGCAGGAGAACCGCTCGAACCAGGGAGTCGGGAGGTTGCATCCGGAGGTTGCATCGGGAGGTTGCAGTGAGCCAAGATTGCACAACAGCACTCCAGTCTGGTGACAGATCCAGACTCCACCTCAAATATATATATATATAGAAAAACTTTCAAAGGGCTGGGCGCAGTGGCTCACACCTGTAATCTCAGCACTTTGGGAGGCCAAGGCCGGTGGATCATCTGAGGTCAGAAGTTCGAGACCAGCCTGGCCAAAATGACGAAACCCCCATCTCTACTAAAAAAAAATTAGCCAGGCATGGTGGCGCACGCCTCTAATCCCCAATCCTCGGAAGGTTGAGGCAAGAGAACCACTTGACCCCAGGTGGCAGATATTGCAATGAGCCGCAATTGCGCCACTGCATTCTAGCTTGCGTCACTGCATTCTAGCTTGCGTCACTGCATTCTAGCTTGGGCCACTGCACTCCAGCTTGGAGGGCAAGACTCCCGTCTCAAAAAAAAAAAAAAAATTTCAATGCCTCCACATTCCTAGGGGGTAAAATCACCTTTAGAGCTTCCTCTCTCAAGACTCCAGGTCTCAACGTATGCATGTCTAGAACGTCTTACCTAGGATTGGCTAGCTCCTACTCCATCCTGCTCCCTTCCTTCTCTGGGAAGCGCTCCTTAACTGAAACCACACAACCGCAACCCCTCCAACTCCGAGCAGGCAGGTAGGTCAAGCTCCCACGTCACACACGGTCGGCTCTTCCGGCGTCAACATGACCCTGGCTTATTCCTGTCAGTTAATGCATCTGTCTGTCTCCCCAGGAGGAATATGTTCTCCATGAGGGCAGAGACTGCGCAGAACTGGCCCACTGGAGTCATCAGGACTGAACAGATGGGATGTTAAAGATGGAGCTTTTCTTTTTTTGTGTGTGAGACGGAGTCTCGCTCTGTCGCGCAGGCCGGATGTCAGCTCACTGCAAGCTGCGCCTCCCGGGTTCACGCCATTCTCCTGCCTCAGCCTCCCGAGTAGCTGGGACTATAGGCGCCCGCCACCTCGCCTGGCTAGTTTTTTGTATTTAGTAGAGACGTGGTTTCGCCGTGTTAGCCAGGATGGTCTCGATCTCCTGACCTCGTGATCCGCCCGTCTGGGCCTCCCAAAGTGCTGGGATTACAGGCTTGAGCCACCGCGCCCGGCCGAGCTTTTCTTTTAGGGGAAAATACACGTGGGGCGGGGGGTGAGAGGAGCCACCTTCAAATGCAAACTATTCAGCCTTATAAAGAATGCTCTGGGCCGGGCGCGGCGGCTCACGCCCATAATCCCAGCACTTTGGAAGGCCGAGGCGGGCGGATCACGAAGTCAGTAGTTCGAGACTAGCCTGATCAACATGGTGAAATCCCATCTCTACTAAAAATACAAAAATCAGCCGGGCGTGGTGGCGCGCGCCTGTAATCCCAGCAATTCAGGAGGCTGAGGCAGGAGAATCGCTTGAACCCGGAAGGCGGAGGCTGCAGTGAGTCGAGATCGCGCCACTGCACTCCAGCCTGGGTGACAGAGTGAGACTCCGTCTCGGGGGGGAAAAAAAAGAATGCTCTGACGCTTGCGAGCAGCGTCACCCTGGATGTGTCCCGCCTCAAGGGGCCTCAGTTCCCCGTCTGCAAAATGGACCCCGGAGCGGTTGAGGGGCTTCAGCAGACCGTGCTATCGTCCCTGCTGGGTCAGGCCTAAGCGCCGGGCCCGTACCTCGGTAGCTGTGGATGCGGCGGCCCGTGCCAGGCGGCAGCGTTGGGTAGGGCTGCGGCTCGCCGTCGAAGTTGAGCCATAGGGGCAGCACGACGCGCGGGCTGCGGTTGCAGAAGATGACCTGGGAGGGCTCGCGCGAGTTCACCGAGCGCAGCACGGGCAGCGGCCGCCCTGCCTCCATCTCCTCCTCGGCGCCCAGTTCCTCCGGACCGGACTCTTCCGGGCCGGACTCCTCGGCGCCCGACTCCTCCCGGCCGCCCTCTTCAGGGCCGTACTCTTCGGCGCCTGCCTCCTCGGCGCCTGCCTCCTCCGCGCCTGCCTCGGCTTCGTCCCAGTTCTCCGCCCTCCGGGGCATTCCCTCCGCGGCCCGGACCACCCGGGCTGGACGCCGCGGGATTCGCGGGCCGGACGCGAGGCGGAGTTGCGTGCGCGCTCCCGAGTCGACCTGCGTAGCCTTCGCGCGCGCTGGGTAGAGGATGGAACCCGCTCGAGGACATAGCCGGCCAGAGGCTGTGCGCGTGCGCAAAAGGATCCCCCAGCACCAGCTGCCGTTCTAACGGAGGCGGCGGCTGAGCGGAGGCGAAGGCTGAACGAAGACGAGCCCAGGGCAACTCGTTACTATATTTCCGCTATAAATTTTTTTTTTAATCCTCTAAGGTTTTTTGTTTTGTTTTGTTTTGTTTTGAGACAGGGTCTCACTCTGTCGCCCAGGCTGGAGTGCAGTGGCGCGAGCTTGGCCCACTGCAGCCTTGACCTCCGTGACTCAAGCGATCCCCTCGCCTCAGCCTCCCGAGCAGTTGGTACTACAGGCGCGCACCACCATGCCCGACAAATTATTTTTATTTGTTGTTTGAGACGGAGTATCGCTATGTTGCCTAGGCTGGTCTCGAACTCCTGGGTTCAAGTGATCCTCCTGCCTTGGCCTCTCAAAGTGCAGGGATTACAGGTTTTAGCCACTGTTCCTGGCCGACTAACTGAATTTTTTTTTTCTTCATGTCAGACGCGCGATGTGCCGCCGTAGTAACAAGGTTCGAGAGTGGCACATCTCACACACACGGGAACACCCAGTCATCAGGCTTATAAACTACAAAAAGTCAGCTAACTGAATTCTTACAAGGCATGGGTGATTAGTAAAGAGGGAAAAATAATTAGACCTACTATGTGCAGAGCACTCTGGTGGAAATTGGCAAATCAGATATTTACTTTAGGGCAATTAAAACTACAAACATAAACACTCATGACCTTTGTTCATTTTACAAATGTTTATTAAGGCCTTACTATGTACCACCTATGGTGGTAAGTGTTGAAAATATTGTAAAAATCGGTCATGTTTCCTGCTTTCACTGTACTTCAATAAAAGGGTCATACGGCACTCAATCACACAAATAAAATTGCAACTATGGGTGGGTGCAGTGGCTCACACCTGTAATCCTAGCACTTTGGGAGGCCGAAGAGGGCTGATCAGGAGGTCAGGAGTTCGAGACCAGCCTGACCAACATGGTGAAACCCCATCTCTACTAAAAATACAAAACTTAGCCTGGCGTGATGCTGCGGGCATGTAATATCCCAGCTACTTAGGAGGCTGAGGCAGGAGAACTGCTTGAACCCAGGAGGCGGAGGTTGCAGTGAGTGCTCCAGCCTGGGTGACAGAATGAGACTCTGTCTCAAAAAAAAAAAAAAAAAATTGCAACTGTGACTCGTACAACAAAAAGAGACACAGGGTACTATAGAAGGCTAAAGATCTGGGGGTCAAGGAAGATGGTACACAATTCTGTGTAATTAAATGTTCAATGATGTGGGATGGACTCAAGTGGAGATGCAGCTCAGAAAAAGAAGGATCCAGAGAGTTTTATATTAGTTAAAAATATATTTTTTAAAGACAGTCTCTCTTTATCACCCAGGCTGGAGTGCAGTGGCTCAATCTCAGCTCACTGCAACCTCTGTCTACCGAGTTCAAGCGATTCTCGTGCCTCAGCCTCTGGAGTAGCTGGGATAACAGGTGTGTGCCACCACACCCAGGTAATTTTTGTATTTTTAGTAGAGACGGGGTTTCACCATGTTTGCCAGGCTGGTCTCGAACTCCTGACCTCAGGTAATCTGCCTGCCTTGGTTTTCCAAAGTGCTGGGATTACAGGTGTGAGCCACCATGCCCAGCTCAAAAATAAATTTCAAGTAGAAAGAAAAAGTCTATCAAGTGCCAGGAACTGTGCTAAGCATCCCACATGAATTAAGGCTATGTCATTATCTCCATTTCACAACTAAGGAAACAGAAGGGTATATAAGAATGTGAAGGCCAGGCACCGTATGCCTGTAATCACAAGACTTTGGGAACCCAAGGGAGATAGATCACTTGAGTCCAGGAGTTTGAAACCAGCCTGGGCAACATAGCGAGGTCCTGTCTCTATAAAAAATGAAAAAATTAGCCAGGAATGGTGGCGTGCACCTGTAGTCCCAGCTACTCAGGAGGCTGAAGCAGGAGGATCACTTGAGCCCGGGAGGTCGAGGCTGCAGTGAGCTGTGATCATGCCAGGGTACTCCAGCCTGGGCAACAGAACCAGACCCTGTCTCAAAAAAAAAAAAGAAAAAAAAGAAAGAAAAGAATGTGAACAGGGTAGTGTAGTCAGAATGCTGGGTCAGGTGATGACCTGATGCCTTAGGAAAAAATGACAGTATGAGTGAACCTCAGGAGTTGGACATCTCCACAAAAGCACTGACACCATGAACCTAAGTAATTTTGCCTAGGGCTCTCCTTAACAGCTTACTACAAAGAGATGGTGTATCCTGGTGGCCTCCAGCCGGATTAAGTGACCAGCAGTGATGCTGGACCCCCAGCTACATTAACAACATGAAAATGTTGTAGAGAAAAATCCCAAAGTAGGCTAGACGTGGTGGCTCACGCCTGTGATCCCAGCACTTTGGGAGGCCAAAGTGAGGAGATCACTTGAGGTCAGGAGTTCGCAACCAGCCTGGCCGACATGGTGAAATCCCGTCTCTACTAAAAATACAAAAAATTACCCGGCATGGTTGCCCGTGCCTGTAGTCCCAGCTACTTGGGAGGCTGAGGTGGGAGAATCACTTAAATCCAGGAGGCAGAGGTTGCAGTGATCCCAGATAGCACCACTACACTCCAGCATGGGCGACAGAGTGAGACTCCATCTCAAAAAAAAATAATAAATAATAAAAATAAAATAAACCCCAAAGTAAGACTTCGGTTAATCAAATTACAATGGCTCAGAGCCATCATAATTCACAAGATTCATGCAAACATCCCCTCAGTTGTACTGCCATGATAGCGAGGTGAAATATACCAGTTTAATATTACAGAAATGCCTACATCCCTAAAATGAAACCAGTTGTTTAGATAAATGCAGGCTTTGAGATTGCAAATATGTTTCAAAGATCATTTAAGAGGAAGGGGATTACAAATGCTGTAATCCCAGCATTTTGGGAGGCTGAGGTGGGCAGATCACTTGAGCTGAGGAGTTCAGCACTAGCCTGGGCAGCATGATGAAATCCTCTCTCTACAAAAAATACAAAAAATTAGCCAGGCATGGGTGCACCTATAGTCCCAGCTGCTCAGGAGGCTGACGCTGGAGGATCACCTGAGCTCAGGAAGGTCAAGCCTGCAGTGAACTGTGATCGCAACACTGCGATCGCGACACTGCACTTTAGCCTGCGTAACAGAGCAAGACTGTGTCTCAAAAAAAAAAAAAAAAAAAAAATTGCAAAGGAAACAAGTTTAGAATATACTAAGTAAAACCACAGGCAAAATTGTTCTTATGGTACACTTTTCATTGTGCAAAAAGACATGTAGAAAATAATAAAAAATACAATGTCTAAAGGCAACTGGTGGGCCGTGCGCGATGGACCTCGCCTGTAATCCCAGCACTTTGGGAGGCTGAGGCGGGCGGATCACGACGTCAGGAGATCAAGACCATCCTGGCTAACATGGTGAAACCCCGTCTCTACTAAAAATACAAAAACAAAATTAGCCGGGCATGGTGGCGGACGCCTGTAGTCCCAGCTATTCTGGAGGCTGAGGCGGCAGAATGGCGTGAATCTCGGAGGCGGAGCTTGCAGTGAGCAGAGATGGCACCACTGCACTGCAGCCTGGGTGACAGAGCGAGACTCTGTCTCAATAAATAAATAAATAAATAAATAAAAGACAACTGGTGACTTTTTCTATCTCCTTCTCTGTTTTTTCTAAATTTTCTCTAAGGGGGATATATTTTACCTTGTTTGTATGTCGACTAATTAAAAAATACAAGTACAATAATAAAGCAAATACTGATAATCTCATATATAATTAGCATGTTGTCATATTTACTGCCTTTGTTTCCAGTTTTTGCAGTGAGCCGAGATCGAGATCGTGCCACTGCACTCCAGCCTGGGTGAAAGTGAGACTCCATCTCAAAAAAAAAAAAAAAACCAGAATATCATCACCCCCAAAACTCCTTCATGGTCAAACCCTGCTCCCACTCTTAATCCCTGGCAACCACTGATCTGTCTGTCTTCTGTCCCTATAGTTTTGCCTTTCCAGAATGTTACACAACCAAATCATATCATATGTATGTAGCCTTTTGAGTTTGGCTTTTTTTCACTTAGCATAATGCATTTGAGATTCATCCAAGTTGTAGTATATAACAACTTATTTTTATTGCCAAGGGTATTCCACACTATCTACTTACCAACTGTAAGATATTGGTTTGTTTCCAGTTGTTAGCAACGATAAAGCTGCTGTATACATTTGTGTACAGGTTTCTTGCAAACTTAAGTTTTGTTTCTCTTGGGTAAGAATCACCTAGGAGATTGCTAGGTCAAATGGGAAGTACATGTTTAACTTCATGAGAAATTGCTAACCTGTTTCCCCAGAGCGGTTGTATCATTTTGCATTCTCACCAGCAACGTATGACTGTTCCAGTTGCTCCACATTCTTGTCTACAGTTGGTATTATCAGATTTCAGGTTTTGTTCTTTTGTTTTGAGACAGAGTCTCCCTCTGCCGCCTAGGCTGGAGTGCATTGGCATGATCTCGGCTCACTGCAAGCTCCACCTCCCGGGTTCATGCCATTCTCCTATCTCAGCCTCCCAAGTAGCTGGGACTACAGGCGCCCGCCACCACGCCTGGCTAATTTTTTGTATTTTTAGTAGAGATGGGGTTTCACTGTGTTAGCCAGGATGGTCTCAATCTCCTGACCTCGTGATCCACTCGCCTTGGCCTCCCAAAGTGCTGGGATTACAGGCATGAGCCACCACGCCCAGCCTGGGGTTTTGTTCTTTAAAATACATTTTTTTCGGTGGCTCAAGCCTGTAATCCCAGCACTTTGGGAGGCCGAGACGGGCGGATCACGAGGTCAGGAGATCGAGACCATCCTGGCTAACACGGTGAAACCCCGTCTCTACTAAAAAATACAAAAAACTAGCCGGGCGAGGTGGCAGGCGCCTGTAGTCCCAGCTACTCGGGAGGCTGAGGCAGGAGAATGGTGTAAACCCGGGAGGCGGAGCTTGCAGTGAGCCGAGATCCCGCCACTGCACTCCAGCCTGGGCGACAGAGTGAGACTCCGTCTCAAAATAAATAAATAAATAAATAAACAAAATAAAATTTTTTAGCCATTCTAATAGATGTATAGTGGTATATTATTGAGGTTTAATTTGTACTTCTCTAGTAACTAACAATGTTGAACATCTTTTCATGAGCTTGTTTGCCATTAAAAAATAATCAAGCTGGCCAAGTGCAGCGGCTCACGTCTGTTATCCCACCATTTTGGGAGACCCAGGTGGGAGGATGGCTTGAGCCCGGAGTTCAAGACCAGCTTGGGCAACATAGTGTAACCCTATCTCTATTTTGTAAAAAAATTAAAAATTAAAAAAAAATTTTTTTAAATCAAGCTAACATATCTAACACCTCAGTTTTTTTGTGGTGAGAATATTTAAGGTCTATTCTCTTGGCTGGGTACAGTAGCTCATGCCTGTAATCCCAGCACTTTGGGAGGCCAAGGCACACAGATCATCTGAGGTCAGGAGTTCAAGACCAGCCTGGCCAACATGGTGAAACCCTATCTCTACTAAAAATACAAAAAATAGCCAGGCATGGTGGTGGGTGCTTGTAGTCTCAGCTACTCAGGGGGCTGAGGCAGGAGAATTGCTTGAACCTAGTGTAAGAATTAAACAAAAAGGAGAGAAACACGAAGGGTGGCTTGACAGTCAACAGGTTTATTTCAAACCTGGGAGGGACTTCTGACCAAGTTAGGTCAGAAGCTGCACAATCTTACATACTGAGAGTTTTTAAGGATTCAGGGTTGGAGAGTTTATCAGAGACTTGGACTGCTTCTGTGTTTCTTTGTTGTGCTTATCTGGGAGGGAGAGTTGTGTCTGTTCCTGTACCTCTTTCTGCAGCTGCGGGCATATCCCCCGAGTCTGCTTTTAGCTTCCCTATCTTAGTGCACCTGAGGGAAAGGAATGTGCTTATTAAGGCCCACTGTTTTACTGGGGCACATTGTATGAGCGTGAAGTTTGGCAGTCACCCAAGAGACTTTATCCCCACCGCCCTCTGAGCCCGAGCTGTCTTATCTGTGTTTTACTGTCTGCTCTTTCTAGCTGCTTATAGCTAGAAGAGAAGTGATTTCCTTGAAATGTATGAGGCTAGAAAGGGAGTTGGAACTTAAAGTGGTGGTGTTTGTCCAAGATGACAGTGCTCCTGCTCTGTCACCCAGGAGGCGGAGGTTGCAGTGAGTCAAGATCGCACCACTGCACTCCAGCCTGGTGACAGAGCAAGACCCTGTCTTAAAAAAAAAAAAGCAAAAAACTACACTCTTAGCAATTTTCAAATATACATTATTAACTATAGTCATCATGCTGTATAACAGATCTCCAGAATATACTCCTCCCAACCAAAAGGGTGCCTCATACCCTTTGACCAATATCTCCCCGTTTCATCTCAAACCCCTGACTCTGGCAACCACCATTCTACTCTCTGCTTTTGTGAGTTCAACTTATTTAATTTTTATTTATTTATTTATTTATTTATTTATTTACTTATTGAGACGGAGTTTCGCTCTTGGCGACAGAGTGAGACTCTGTCTCAAAAAGACAAAAAAATTCCACATATAAGTGAGAACATGCATTTCCACATATAAGTGAGAACATGTATATATTCATTTCTTTTTTTTTTTTTTTTTTTTTTCTTTTTTTTGAGGCAGAGTCTTCACTCTGTCGCCCAGGCTGATGCAGTGGCACCATCGGCTCTGCAAGCTCTGCCTCGAGGGTTCAGCGCCATTCTCCTGCCTTAGCCTCCCGGTAGCTGGGACTACAGAGAGCCGCCATCAGCGCCCGGCCTAATTTTTTTTGTATTTTTAGTAGAGGCGGGGTTTCACCATGTTAGCCAGGATGGTCTCCGATCTCTGACCTCGTGATCCACCCGCCTCGGCCTCCCAAAGTGCAGGGATTACAGGCGTGAGCCACCCAGCCCGGCCCATTTTTTCTTTTTTCTTTTTGGGAACAGAGTTTGGCTCTTGTTGCCCAAGCAGGGAGTGCAGTGGTGTGATCTTGGCTCACTGCAACCTCTGCCTCTAGTTCAGGCGTTCCTCCTGCCTCCAGCCTCCAGAGGAGCTGGGATTACAGGCACCCACCACCCACACCCTGGCTAATTTGTATTTTTAGCAGTAGAGGCGGGGTTCCCGTGTTGGCCAAGAGCTGGTCTCAAATTCCTGACCTCAGGTGATCCGCCCACCTTGGCCCCAAAGTGCTGGGATTACAGAAGTGAGCCACACCTAGCCGCATTTTTTCTTTATCCATTCATCTGTCAATGGACACTTGATTCCATAATGTGGTTATTGTGAATAGTGCTCACCAATGAACATGGAGTGCAGATATCTCTCCAAAATGCAGTTTTCATTTCCCTGTATACATATACCCAGAAGTGAGATTGCTTTGGATCATATGTTAATTCCATTTTAGTTTTAGAAACTCCGGTACTGTTGCCATAATGGCTGTACTAATATACATTCCCACCAAGAGCCTGGGGAGGTTCCATTTCTCCACATCCCTCCTGCTTACTTATCTTTTGTGTTTAATGTCTTCTGTTGGGAAATGTCTTAGGTCCATTTTGCCCATTTTAAAACTGTTTCCTTGCTATTGAAGTCCTTATTGGATGTGTGATTTGCAAATGTTTCTCCCATTCTGTAAAGCTGCCTTTTCACTGTTTTTCACTTCTATAAATCAGATAGGCAATGTGTGTTGACATAACATAACATAACAATCATAACAAGGTTTGAGGGAGGCACACACATGAACATGAAAACCACTCATCATGCTTATGAACATTAAAAATCTGTTGTATTTTGTTTTATTCTTTTTTTTTTTTTTTTTTTTTTTTTTGAGACAGAGTCTCCACTCTGTCCTGCCCAGGCTGGAGTGCAGTGGTGTGATCTCCAGCTCACTGCAACCTCCGCCCTCCCAGTTTCAAGTGATTTTCCTTATAAGCCTCCTGGGTAAGATGGGACTATATATTTGCACCACCACAACTGGCTTATTTTTGTATTTTTAGTAGAGACAGAGTTTCACCATGTTGGCCAGGCTGATGTCGAACTCCTAACCTCGGGTGATCCATCCGTCTTGGCTTCCCAAAGTGCTGGGATTACAGGTATGAGCCACCACCCCCAGCCAGTTTGCCATTCTTGTATTGTCTTCAAGGTGTCAGTTCAAATATTTCACCCATTGGCAGGCGCCCAGTGGGCTCAAGCCTGTAATCCCAGCACTTTGGGGGAGGCTGGCCCGAGGTGGATCCGCGAGGGTCAGGGAGATGAGACATCCTGGCTAACATGAATTCGAAACCCGTCTCTACTAAAAATACAAAACCTTTGGGCGTGAGTGGTGGGGCCTGTAGTCTCAGCTACTTGGGAGGCTGAGGTGGGAGAATAAGTGAACCAGGAGGCCGAGGCTGCAGTGAGCGAGATGGCGCCCACTGCACTCCCAGCCCTGGAACTGTGAGACTCAAGTCTCAAAAAAAAAAAAAATACAAAAACTAGCTGGGCAGGAGTTAAGAGGGTGCCTGTGGTCCCAGCTACTCAGGAGCTGAGGCAGGAGAATGGTAAACCGGAGGAAGTGAGAAGCTTGCGGTGAGCTGAGATCCGGCCACTGCACTGCAGCCTGGGCGACAGAGCGAGACTCCATCTCAAAAAAAAAAAAAAAAAAAATATTTCACCCGTTTTTTTAGCTGTTTTCTTACTGCTGAGTTTTAATAGTTCTTTATATATTTATTCAGGTCAATTGTTAATGCTTTTCAAATGCATGTGTGTGTCCATAATGTATATGTGGTGATGTATTACTTTTACAATGGTAAACAAACAAAAACAAACAAACAAAAAAACCCAAACATCATTTCCATGTACAATACAATTTTGGCCTATGGTATCTTTATCATGTAGGGAAGTTGATACTGCATTCCTCCTTTGTGTATGTTGTGTTTTCCTGAGGTTTTTCTGCAAATGTGATTCTAGCATCTTTTGGTTTGAGAACATACAGTGAACAAGTGACTACACTATAAGCTCCATAAGCCTAGAAACCGTGTCTGTTTCTCATGTTATCTCCATGCCTCACACATAATAGACACACAATGTATTCAATGCTAATAAACAACTTCTTAGACAAAATGTTTGTGAAAGCCACACTGAAGCATTTATCATTTATTGAATTGAAACATTTCATTTCATTTATTTATTTATTGAGACAGGGTCTTGCTTTGTCACCCAGGCTGAAGTGCAGTGGTGTGATCTTGGCTCACTACAGCTATGACCTCCTGGGCCTAGGCAATCCTCCTGCCTCAGCCCCATGAGTAACTGGAACTACAGGCATGCACCACCACACCCGCCTGATTTTGTTTATTTTTTGTGGTGGAGGTCTCTCTGGGTTGCCCAGCTTGTTCTCAAAACTCCTGGGCTCAAGCAATCCTCCCACCTCAGCCTCCCAAAGTAATGGGATTACACACATAAGCCATCACACCTATCCAATAAAATCATTTTTTAAAAAACCGTTATGGTTGGAAGATGCAGCTGAGGCACAATACAAACTTCACACTTGATAGTCTTAGCAAGTTCAAAGGTGCCAAAGATAACTTTGTCCTAAATGCAAATGTTGATGCCAATGGATACCACCACTTTGATAAATGTAACGAACAATTGCTTTTTTTGCACTCTCATGGTATCAGTGAGATCCAGGGAGAGGCTAGTAGAGGGCCAGTATGGTACAGAAAACACAAAACTGATTTATGAGATCCTGAGTGGCTCTGCACTGACCTGGGAATAAGGTTTTAGTTTTGGCTTTGCCACCAGGATGGACATGTCACTCAACCTGTCTGGGTTTGCTTCTATATTCCTAGAATGGCAGGGGCAGACTAGATTATCTCTAAGATTCTTTCTCACCCTAATGTTCTGTGAGTTTTAATTCTTGCTAGTCCTAATCTTTTGCCAATTTAGTGAACAGGGTGGCTTTACTTTTTATTTTTTAACAGATACGGTGTCTCACTGTGGTGCCCAGGCTGGTCTTAAACTCCTGGCCTCAAGTGATCCTCCAGGGTAACTTTTCTTTAGAAAATAAACTAGTCGGGAATAGTGGCTCATGCCTGTAATCCCAACACTTTGGGAGGCCAAAGCGGGAAGATTGCTTGAGCCCAGGAGTTTGAGACTAGCCTAAGCAGCATAGTGAGACTCTGTCTCTAAAAACAAATAAAACAAATAAATAAAGAAAAATTAAATGAAGAAACCCCAGCCTGGCCAACCTGGTGAAACCCTGTCTCTACTAAAAATACAAAAATTAGCTGGGCCTGGTGGCGCATTCCTGTAATCCCAGCTACTCAGGAGGCTGAGGCATGAGAATCGCTTGAGCATGGGAGGTGGAGGTTGCAGTGAGCCAAGATCACGCCACTGCACTCCAGCTTGGGTGACAGAGCGAGACCCTGTCTCAGAAAAACAAACAAACAAACAAAAAAAGAACAAAAAAAAAACCTCTAAGAACTCTAAATCAGCCTTTCTTATGTATAATCTACTTGACAGTCACATGGCCTTTAGAAGTTAGTTGTTGTTGCTATTATTGTTGTTTTTTGTTTTTTTTTTGAGACGGAGTCTCACTCTGTCGCCCAGGCTGGAGTGCAGTGGCCGAATCTCAGCTCGCTGCAAGCTCCGCCTCCCGGGTTTACGCCATTCTCCTGCCTCAGCCTCCCAAGTAGCTGGGACTACAGGCGCCCGTCACCACGCCCGGCTAGTTTCTTGTATTGTTTAGTAGAGACGGGGTTTCACTGTGGTAGCCAGGATGGTCTCGATCTCCTGACCTCGTGATCCGCCCGTCTCGGCCTCCCAAAGTGCTGGGATTACAGGCTTGAGCCACCGCGCCCAGCCTGTTGTTGTTTTGAGACAGAATCCAGCTCTGCTGCCCAGGCTGGAGTGCAGTGGTGTGACCTCAACTCACTGCAAACTCCACCTCCAAGGTTCAAGCGATTCTTGTGCCTCAGTGTCCCAAGTAGCTGGGATTACATGCGCACATCATCAAGCCTAATTTTTTGTTTTTCATTTTTAGTGGAGATGGGGTTTCACCATATTGACAAGCCTGGTCTCAACCTCCTGACCTCAAGTGATCTGCGCACCTTGGCCTCCCAAAATGCTGGGATTACAGGTGTGAGCCACTGTGCCCAGCCATGTATTTTTGTACAATTACTAACGGCAGCAATTGTCTGCAAGCTGCCAGAGCAAATTTTCTAAATCACATTATCCAGAGGCAACTGGGGGCCAACCTTTTTTGCAGGCAACAGCATGAATCTGAGTATAAATACTGGGAAGGAGCCTAGAAATGAACAACAGGCTCCCTGTCCCCACCACCATGTTTGTTTTTTCTATTTTTCTTTTTATTGTAGAGACAGGGTTTTGCTGTTGGCCAGGCTGGTGTTGAACTTCTGGCCTCAAGTGATCCCTCTGCCTCAGCCTCCCAAAGTGCTGGGAGGCATAAACCTCAGCACCCAGCCCCCATACCATGTTTTTGAGATGGTGTATCACTCTGTCACCAAGGCTGGAATGCAGTGGCATGATCATAGCTCACTGCAGCCTCGAACTTCTGGGCTCCAGTGATCCTCCTACCTCAGCCTCCCCAGTAGCTGGGACTATAGGCTTGTGCCACCACACCCTCCTAATTTAAAAACTGCTTTTATAGAGAGGGGTCTCACTATGTTGCCCAGGCTGGTCTCAAATTCCTGGGCTCAAGCAATCCTCCTGCCTCAGCCTCCCAAAATGCTAGGACTATAGGTATAAGACACCACGGCTGGCCTCTACCCCACTTAGTGTGGCTTATAGTACAGGCTGAGTGTTATCTGAAATGCTTGGGACCAGAGGTGTTTTGGATTTGGGATTTTTTCAGCTTTTGGAAATCTGAAATCTTTTGGAACGTCTTTATTTTTATTTTTTTATTTTTTGAGACGGAGTCTCACTCTGTTGTCCGGGCTGGAGTGCAGTGGCCGGATCTCAGCTCACTGCAAGCTCCGCCTCCCGGGTTTACGCCATTCTCCTGCCTCAGCCTCCGGAGTAGCTGGGACTACAGGCGCCTGCCACCTCGCCCGGCTAGTTTTTTGTATTTTTTAGTAGAGACGGGGTTTCACCGTGTTAGCCAGGATGGTCTCGATCTCCTGACCTCGTGATCCGCCCGTCTCGGCCTCCCAAAGTGCTGGGATTACAGGCTTGAGCCACCGCGCCCGGCCTGGAACGTCTTTATATATTTACTCGTTGAGCATCCCTAATCCAAAATCCAAAATGCTCCAATGAGCATTTCCTTTGAGTGCCATGTCAATGCTCAAAAAGTTTTAGATTTTGAAGCATTTCCAATTTTCAGAATGCAGATCATCAACCTGTACTATACTTCTTTAGCTTGGTGAAATAAACATGGGTAGTTAAATGTCTGAGTAACAAGAGTGGAATGACAGAACTGGGTACTTCTGTAACGATCAGCCAGACAATAAGTTCCCTATTTTTTCTGCTTCTGAAATCCACTTCAACCATGTTGGCAAGGATGGTCGCGATCTCTTGACCTCGTGATCTGCCCACCTTGGCTTCCCAAAGTGCTGGGATTACAGGCGTGAGCCACGGCGCCCGGCCCAAGCTTAATTTTTAAAGACAGACTGAAAACTGCTTTATTATCAAGGGACTTGCAATCTATGCCTAATTGCTCATGGGCTCAAACCTCTTACTTTTCAGTAAATAAGTGAATTAAACCAAATTACAGAGTAAAAAACATTTCAAAGTATACAGGCGTGAAGAGGTTCCCTTGAAGGTGCCTATGAATGGCTTAGAGGAAAATTTTAAATTTAGCTCATTTTC
The DNA here is from genome assembly GCF_008728515.1 of Papio anubis. Taxonomy (NCBI): domain Eukaryota; kingdom Metazoa; phylum Chordata; class Mammalia; order Primates; family Cercopithecidae; genus Papio; species Papio anubis. The sequence goes on from NC_044977.1 coordinate 54,596,845, forward strand.
CACTCACAGATTTTTGTTTGTTTGTTTGTTTGTTTTTTAAGACAGGGTCACACTCTGTTGCCTGGGATGGAGTGAAGTGGTGCAATCTCAGCACTGCAGCTTCCACCTCCTGGGCTCAAGCAATCTTCCCACTTCAGCCTCCTGAGTAGCTGGGACTACAAGTGCATGCCACCATGCCCAGTTAATTTTTGTATCTTTAGTGGAGATGGGGTCTTGCCACATTGCCCAGGTGGGTCTCGAACTCCATCTTGAAAAAAAAAGGTAGATTAAAAAAATTATAATTAAAAAAATTATGATGGGCCGGGCGCGGTGGCTTAAGCCTGTAATCCCAGCACTTTGGGAGGCTGAGACGGGCAGATCACGAGGTCAGGAGATCGAGACCATCCTGGCTAACATGGTGAAACCCCGTTTCTACTAAAAATACAAAAAACTAGCCGGGCGAGGTGGCGAGCGCCTGTAGTCCCAGCTACTAAGGAGGCTGAGGCAGGAGAATGGCGTGAACCCGGGAGGCGGAGCTTGCAGTGAGCTGAGATCCGGCCACTGCACTCCAGCCCAGGCGACAGAGCGAGACTCCGTCTCAAAAAAAAAAAAAAAAAAAATTATGATGAGTTGGCTGGGCGTAAAAAGAAGAAAAGAGTTGCCGGGCTCGGTGGCTCACACCTGTAATCCCAGCACTTTGGGAGGCCGAGGTGGGCGGATCACAAGGTCAAGAGATCAAGACTATCCTGGCTAACATGGTGAAACCCCGTCTCTACTAAAAATATAAAAAATTAGCCAGGTGTGGTGGCAGGCACCTGTAGTCCCAGCTACTCAGGAGGCTGAGGCAGGAGAATCCCTTGAACCTGGGAGGTGGAGGTTGCAGTGAGCCAAGATTGTGCCACAGCACTCCAGCCTGGCAACAGAGCAAGGCTCTGTCTCAAAAAAAAAGAAAGAAAGAAAAAAGAGCTAACTAAAAAAATAGAAAAATTAAAAAAAATAAAGACGGGTCTCATTATGTTGCTCAGGCTTGTGTTGACCTGCTAGGCTCAAGCTATCCTCCCACCTCAGCCTCCTGAGTAACTGGGATTACAGGTGCACACCACCACACCTAGCAATATGGTACTATTAAGGGCACTAACTCGTTTAGAACATATTATTATTTTTTTGAGACGGAGTCTTCCTCTGTCACCCAGGCTGGAGTCCAGTGGCGCAGTCTCGGCTCACTGCAACCTCTGCAGGTTCAAGTGATTCTCTTGCCTCAGCCTCCTGAGTAGCTGGGATTACAGGTGCCTGCCACCATGCCCAGCTAATTTTTGTATTTTTAGTAGAGATTGGGTTTCACCATGTTGGCCAGGCTGGTCTCAAACTCCTAACTTCAAGTGATCCACCGAGCCAAAGTGATGGGATTACAGGTGTGAGCCACTGCACCCGGCCAAAGATGTCCATTTCTATTCTAGGATGCACATGCTAAATCAGAGACAAATCCGTATCAAGATCAAATCCAGAGCTGAAGCACAGTGTCAGCATGGTAGGATTGGGAGGAACTGAGAAGAGGAAAAGGGCAATGCTAAATGAAAAAGTCAAGTCTAAGAGAACTTTCAGGGGGAAATTTGGCTTAAGCTACACTTTGTTTTTTGTTTTTTGAGATGGAGTCTCCCTCTGTCACCCAGGCTGGAGTGCAGTGGCGCTATCTTGGCTCAGTGCAAGCTCCGCCTCCCAGGTTCACGCCATTCTCCTGCCTCAGCCTCCTGAGTAGCTGGGACTACAGCGCCTGCCACCATGCCCGGCTAATATTTTTTTGTATTTTTTTTTTTAGTAGAGACGGCGTTTTACCCTGTTAGCCAGGACAGTCTTGACCTCCTGACCTTGTGATCCACCCGCCTCAGCCTCCCAAAGTGCTGGGATAACGCACATGAGCCACCGTGCTGGGCCTTGCGCTAGACTTTGAATGGCAAATATGATTTGAATTGAGGGAAATCAGTGTATACAGAGTATAATGATTTCTGTGTGACTAAAATAGATTCTATATAGTGGATAAGCCTTTAGAAGTAGGTTGGTACAAGTTTATAGTAAGCTTTGGATACCAAAATGAAAAGTTTAAACCATCTGTTTTTCTTTTTTTTTTTTTTTGAGACGTAGTCTTGCTCTGTCACCAGGCTGGAGTGCAGTGGCGCGATCTCGGTTTATTGCAACCTGCACCTCCCGGTTTCAAGCGATTCTCCTGCCTCAGTCTCCCGAGTAGCTGGGAGTATAGGCGCCCGCCACCACGCCCAGCTAATTTTTTGTATTTTTAGTAAAGACAGGGTTTCACTGTGTTAGCCAGGATGGTCCCGATCTCCCGACCTCATGATCTACCCACCTCGGCCTCCCAAAGTGCTGGTATTACAGGCATGAGCCACCGCACCCGGCTATCTGTTTTTCAAAGAAGTAGACATTTAGCTTCTGCCTTTATAAAACTAATAATCTGCCTTGGATTGTGGCTAAATTGTGTGAATGCTGGTATTTCAACAGACTGTAAGCATCATGTCTGATTCAATGCTGTATCTTTTATTGGAGTTTAACATGCCTACATAGTAAATACTTGGTAAATGTGCTGAATGACCAAATGATTCCCAGGATGAGCTAGTCAGCTCAGAGTCCAAACATGGGGACTTGGGCTGGTAAGCCACCTAGGCTTTGAATCAAACAGCTGCATCTGAAAGTTTTATGTTAGAATAATAATGCCATATATTACATTTCTGTGCAATAAGTAAGTCCACCTCTAGCTCCTCTCCCCACCATAATCACAGCAGTCAGATAAAAAGTTGAGTTTATTAGGGAAATATGGGAGGCATAGACACTCCCAAGTGACAGAAAGAAAAGTCTAAAAATGTCCCTTCAAGCCAAGTGGGGGCCTGGCTTTGACCTCCCCAAATCAACAAGAAACTGGTGGGTCTGCAACAACATTCTCTGGCAGCCACATTGCCAGGGCATGAGTGTCTTGGCCAGGATTGCCCCCCACTTCCCACCAAAGGTGGGGAGGAGATAAAGACTGTTCACAGAAGCAGTGCAAAGGCAATGAGAACTCTAAGGAAAGTTTGAGAGAGAGAGAAAGAAAGATAGAGGCGGGGAGGACCTTCACAAAGAGTCCCAGGGTTTTGGCTGTGAATGTCTCAAATACATTGACAAGTAGATCTATAAAATGTTACTGAAAAGGTAAAATGCCTAATGTCGTTTCCAACAGTTCCTCTGGACTTCTCCCCACATAACACACCACACCCCAGATGGCAGAGCCCAAAGGCCACACTTTTGAAAAAGAAAAACAAGAATAAGCCCTGTTGCTCTTTAAGGAGAAAGGAAGGAGCTGAAGGCTGCTGGGGCCTTTCCCATGTGGCCTGTGTTGTGTAAAGCAACTTCCCAGCAGCAGCACGTCTCTGTTCTAGGTGAGTGTCTCACCTTTTGTCACCTGTGAAAGGAAAGGAAAATTGACATTTAGATAAATTCAAAAAGATTAGAGGGGTCTAAAAAAAATTCTTACTTTAGATCCTAGGCAGTGAGAAATAGTAGAAAAGAAGATAGCTGTGAAGTCACAGAAACCTGGTTCAAATCCAGGCAATCTGCTTAACTTTTCTTTTCTTTTTTTGAGACGGAGTCTCACTCTGCCACCCAGGCTGGAATGCAGTGGTGCAATCTCGGCTCACTGCAACCTCTGCCTCCCAGTTTCAAGTGATTCTCCTGCCTCAGCCTCTCGAGTAGCTGAGACTACAGGTGTGAGCCACCATGCCTGGCTAATTTTTGTATTTTTAGTAGAGATGGGGTTTCACCATGTTGGCCAGGCTGGTCTTGAACTCCTGACCTCAGGTGATCCGCCACCTCGGCCTCCCAAAATGCTGGGATTACAGGCGTGAGCCACCATGTCTGGCCAGTGCTTAAGCTTCCTAAGACTGTTTCTGCTTTCAGGTTTTTTTCAGTAATAAGTGGAAATGCGCATTCTCTCTTGGAATGCCCTGGCCCATCAAACTCACCCGTGCTTCAATGTACTCTATTCTCCGTTCAAGCGCTGTCAATTTCTCGTTTAGTGTTGCAAGTCTTGAACGACAAGACATATCTAAGAAAAAGAGACTGGTGTTCAGAATTAAGGTCACTTCAAACACAGACACAGACACACACAACTCCTACACTGAAAAAGAGGAATACTACACAGAATACAAATGGAAATGGATACAGTGAGAAGTATCTTAGCACAGTTCCTTAGAGTGGATCTGCTGAATTTCCTATCAAGTATTGCAAGTAGAGAATAATGGCCCCACAAAAATGTCCTTTCCTGCAGGGCGTGGTGGCTCATGCCTGTAATCCTAGTACTTTGGGAGGACTAGACAGGTGGATCACCTGAGGTCAAGAATTCAGGACCAGCCTGGCCAACATCGTGAAACTCTGTCTCTTATTAAAAATACAAAAATTAGCCGGGCATGATGGCACATGCCTGTAATCCCAGCTACTCGAGAGGCTGAGGCAGGAGAATTGCTTGAACCCGGGGTCACATGTTGCGGTGAGCCAAGATCTCGCCACTTCACTCCAGCCTGGGTGAAAGAGCAAAACTAAAAAAAAAAAAAAAAAAAAAAAAAAAAAAAGTCCTTTCTCTAATCCCTGGATCCTGTGAATATGGATTATACGTGAGGAAACAGGGCTTTGCAGGTATGATTAAGGTTAAGAACCTTGAGATCCTAGAGTTTGTCTTGGATTGTCCATTTGGCCCAATCTAATCATAAGTCCACAAATGTAGGTGAGAAAGGCAGAGGAAGGGGGTCAGAGATGAAATGGAAGAAGAAAAAGAGATTCGATGTGTGAAGGGGATGCAATCTGCCATTGTTGGCTTTGAAAGTGGAAGAAGGGAGTCATGAGCCAAGGGAGGTAAGTGACCTTTAGAAGCTGGGAACAACTTTCAGCTGACAGCCAGTAACAAAACAGAGATCTCAGTTCTACAACCACGAGAAACTGAGTTCTGCCAACAACCCAATATTCGAGGAACTAGACCCTCTCCTTGAGCCTCCAGAAAGGAAGGCAGTCCTGCTGAAACCCTGATTGGAGCTCAGGCCAGGAGCAGTGACTCATGCCTGTAATCCTAATACTTCAGAAGGCCAAGGTGTGAAGATTGCTAGCCCAGTTACCAGTGTTCAATTTATGACCTACACATGGTAAATAATAAATTTATGTGGTTTAAGCCATAAAATGTGTGGTAATTTGTTTTTTTGTTTGTTTGTTTGTTTTTGAGACGGAGTCTCACTCTGTTGCCAGGCTGGAGCGCAGTGGTGTGATCTCAGCTCACTGCAACCTCTGCCTCCCAGGTTCAAGTGATTCTCCTGCCTCAGTCTCCCAAGTAGCTGGGACTACAGGTGTGCGCCACCATGCCCAGCTAATTTTTTTTTTTTTGTATTTTTAGTAGAGACAGGGTTTCACCACGTTGGCCAGGATGGTCTCAATCTCTTGACCTCGTGATCCACCCACCTTGGCCTCCCAAAGTGCTGAGATTACAAGTGTGAGCCACTGTGCCCAGCCTGTGTGGTAATTTGTCATGCCAGGAATAGCAAATGAATACACCAAGGCTGTACAGCCATTTACTAATGGCCTAAGTAAGACTTTCAAAAGAGGGGACATGGCAAGAATAAGAAAATAATCTCAATAGGAAAGAAATGAGGCCAGGTGCAGTGGCTCATGCCTGTAATTCCAGCACTTTAGGGAAGCCAAGGTGGGCAGATCAGCTGAGGTCAGCCAGCTGAGGTCAGCTGGCTAACATGGTGAAACCCCATCTCTACTAAAAGCACAAACTTAGCTGGGTGTGGTGGCAAGTGCCTCTAGTCCCAGCTAGTTGGGAGGCTGAGGCAGGAGAATCACTTGAACCTGGGAGGTGGAGGTTGCAGTGAGCCAGGATCGCGCCACTGCACTGCAGCCTGGGTGACAGAGTGAGACTCCATCTCAAAACAAACAAACAAAAAAAGTCGAGGCCAAGAAAGCAGCAGAAATTATGGAGAGGGAAGGTGTGAGAGTTCTGAGCTCATTAAAACCATGTCACTACTGTTCCTCCTAGAGGCAAAAGGCCTTTCAGAACTAGAGAAAACTTGGAGAACATCAAATACCCTATAAAGCCCACATTCCATCTGTGAAAACAGCCAAAATTCTTTTTCTTCCTCTAGCTTTTCCAGTCTTCTTTTACCATCTCATTCAAAATGAAACCAGATTTAATTTAAAACATCTTTTTCTCTGCAAACTTCTGTAACAGGAACTATTCTTTTTCCAACTATTCTCAATATATGAGAGAAAAGGTATCTTAGCATGGTCATTATCTTCTACTCTCTCCTCCAACATTGTTGTTCAGTCATCTCTCAATAACCTACAGTTTTTAAGTTTGAAACATTCGCTGAGACTCTCCCACGCAATGATTTAACACTTAGCTAACAAGCTGCCTTTTCATCTATTCCCTGGCTGTTTTGCAAAAGCGCTTCAGCATCCATTTTGACAAATCTTCCTACACCCTAATCTTGCCTCAACTTTCATCTTATTATATCCAAATCTTACTCATCTTGCCTGCCTATCTCCCCCAAGGCTAAGTTCAAATTCTATCTCTGAGAGGTCTTGCCAGATGGATATCATAATTCTCTTCTGTATTTACCTAAACATTTACGGATGAATATCTTTTTTTTTTTTTTTTAAGAGACATGGTCTTGCTCTGTCACCCAGGCTAGAGTTCAGTGGCACAATCATAGCTTACTGCGCCCCTCAACTCCTAGGTTCAAGTGATCCTTCCACCTCAGCCACCCGAGTAGCTAGAATTACTACTCAGTAGGTGGATGCCACTGTGCCCGACTAATTGTTTTCTTTTTTTTTTTTTTTTTGGTAGAGATCGGGGTCTCACTTTGTTGCCCAGGCTGATCTCAAACTCCTGAACTCAAGCAATCCTCCTGCTTGGCCTCTTAAAGTCCTAGGATTACAGGCATGAGGCCCCGTGCCAGCCTCTGAAGTTCTAAATTGTTAAGTTATTCATGTACTTGGTCTTGGTTATCCTTCCCCACTTTGGATAAGATTTTACAAAATACAAGATGGCGGTGTCAAACTCTTAATCCCAGCACTTTGGGGAGGCCGAGGCAGTAGGATCCGAGGTCAGGAGATCGAGACCATCCACCAGCTATACAGTGAAACCCCGTCTCTGTAGAAATACAGGCCGGTAGCGGTAGCTCGCGCCTGTAATCCCAACACTGGGAGGCGAGGCAGGCCCGGATCACAAGGTCAGAGTCGAGACCAGAAGTGAAACGTCTCTACTAAAATACAAAAAATTGGCAGAGGCGGTTGTGAAATGTAGTCCTTCTCGGGAGGCTGAAAGAGCAGAAAATCGTGAACCGGGGCCGGAGCTTGCAATTAGCGAAGATCGGCGCCACTACACCAACCCTAGAAGCTGACAGAAGCGAGACTCGTCTCAAAAAAAAAAAAAAAAAAAAAAAAATAAAAACAGCAGGCGAGGTAAATGCATGGCATATGTAGTCAACTTTCGGGAGGCTGAGGCGGAGAATACCGTGAACCGGGGTGAGACTTACCAGTGAGCTGAGATCGGCCTGCACACTCAGCCTAGGCGACAAGCGAGACTCCGTCCTCAAAAAAATTTTACAGTAAGAATGCATCACTGTGGTAAAAGATGGTGAAAAAGCAACAAACAAATGCCCATGATTGGAATGGTTTGATATAGTGTATCAATGAGACTATTAAAATAGGCATTAAAAGTTATACAATGGCGGGTGCAGTGGCTCATGCCTGTAATCAGCACTTGCAGGGAGGCCGAGGGTGGGGGATCACTTGAGGAATTGGGGTTCAGACAAGCGTGATCCAACATGGAGAAACCCATCTCTACCAAAAATACAAAAAAAAAAAAGAAACACAATCTCTACTAAAAGAAATACAAAATAGCTGGGCATGGTGGGCAGCCTGTAATCCCAGCAGCTGCTCAGAGGAGCTGGGAGGCAGGAGGCCGGCGAACCCGGGAAGTGAGGTTGCCGAGGTGAGGTGGGGTGTACCACTGCACTCCAGCCTGGGCATAGCCCGTCAGAACTCTGTCTCAAAAAAAAAAAAAAAGGGAGGGAGGCTGGGTCACGGTGGCTCCACGCCCACAAATTCAAAGCGCTTTGGGGGAGGCGAGACTGGCCGGATCCATTTGGGGTCAGGAGATCGAGACCATCCTGGCGAACACAGTGAAACTCGGTGAAACCCCACCTGTACTAAAAATACAAAAAATAGCCGGGCGTGTAGTCCCAGCTACTTGGGAGGCTGAGGCAGGAGAATGGCGTGAACCTGGGAGGTGGAGGTTGCAGTGAGCCGAGATCACGTCACTGTACTCCAGCCTGGGCGACAGAGCAAGACTCCATCTCAAAAAAAAAAAAAAAAAAAAAAGTGGCCAGGTGCAGTGGCTCACGTCTGTAATCCCAGCACTTTGGGAGGCCAAGGTGGGTGGATCACCTGAGGTAGTGGGCTGAGAATGCGCCATTGCACTCTAGCCTGGACAACAAGAGTGAAACTCTGTCTGAAAAAAAAAAAGTTACAAGTTTGAGGAGTATTTAATGAAACGGGAAAATGTTCATGTTACAAAGCCAAATGATATTTATGTACTTATAATTTACAATTTATTTACATGTCTGTTTCACCATTAGAACAAGTTAATTGAAAGAAGTACATATTGCCTCTTGTAACCTCAGTATCATGCCTGGTACACAGACGTTGACTGAAAAAAAAAGGATGCATTCTGGTATGTTAGTGGAACAAAAGATTGACTCTAGTGTAACTCTACTCACCTTACAAGTGGGAAAACTGAGGCCTAGGTAAGCTGAGGGCCCATGTTGGGTCAGTAATGGGACAAAATAACAGCAGGGCTGAGTTTAGAACCCCGTTCTCTCACTGCCCAGTATGGTATTCTTTCCCATCACACTGTCCCAATGCACACTGCTACCATCTTTCTGTGACTCCAGGGCTATAATTTATACCCCAGGTCTCCAGCCCAACTCTGCCACTTTCCATTCTTTTACCTGCTTAAAGTATACAATTCAATGGTTTTTAGTATATTTACAGAGTTGTGCAATCATTATAATCTACTTTTAGAATATTTTCATCATCCCCAAAAGATACCTTGTACCTCTTAGTCCTGTTACTCCTCATTCTGCCACCCCTCAGTCCCTGGGAAACACTAATCTTTGTCTCTATGGATTTGCCATTTCTGGACATTCTTCATTCTTTTTATGCTTGTGCTGCTTCCTTGAATTCCCAGGTCTAGCTTAAGTATGATCATTTCAGCATCCCCCTTTTCCTGGATGCACTGCCAGTTTCTGTTGGAACTGCCCCGCAGGACCAAGCCTCTTTTCAGTCTGGTTTTTGGAAGTCTAAAAGCACATTATGTATGCTAGTGAGTAAGAGCATGAATATTATCTCTGACAACCTGTCATTTCCCATGAAGAAAGACATACCAACTTCATTGGGGGAGGTAAGAGAGAGGGAAGGTTCCTTCCTGGGTGGCTATTCTGTTCTAGCTGTCAATCTGGTAATGAATTAGAATTCAGGAACAATACTATGCTACTGGCCTACATGGATAAACACTGTTGAGAAACAGAAAATGTTCAACTCCAGAAACTTTGGTCATATTTCAAATCCTAATAAGTACATGCTGGTTCAAATAAAAAACACCGAGAAAGCATTCAACAGTTGGATAAATCTGAGACCAGAGCACAAGTATGTGTACATTATCACCAGCCTTTAACTGAAAATACCAGTTCTTGTTAGGGAACAAATGCTTTTATCAAACAGCTCCTTCTGTGAACTTACTGCATATAACTTTAGCATTACAAAAATCAATACTGTCAGGCTGGGCATGGTGGCTCACGCCTATAATCCCAGCACTTTGGGAGGCTGAGGTGGGCGGATCACTTGAGGTCAGGAGTTTGAGGCCAGCCTGGCCAACATGGCGAAACCCCATCTCTACTAATAATACAAAAAGTAGCTGGGCATGGTGGCGTGCACCTGTAATCCCAGCTACTCGGGAGGCTGAGGCAGGAGAATGGCTTGAACTCAGGAGGCAGAGGTTGCAGTGAGTCAAGATTGCACCACTGTACTCAAGCCTGGGCAACACGGCAAGACTCCATCTTAAAAAAAAAAAAAAAGGAAAAAAGAAAAAGAATTAGCCAGGCATGGTGGCGCATGCCTGTAGTCCCAGGTACTCGGGAGACTGAGGCAGAAGAATCGCTTGAAGCCGGGAGGCAGAAGTTGCAGTGAGCCGAGAATGCACCACTGCATTCTAGCCTGGGCAACAGAGCGACTCCGTCTCAAAAAAAAAAAAAAAAAAAAATATTGCCTTTCTTTTGGAATGTTTTTGTAGTTAAGTCTTACTTTTCCAGAAAAATTCTGAATATCTTAGGAGTGGGTATCATATCCATTTATTCATATTTATTCCTTTCTCACAGCATCTAACACACACCAGGCATGCTGTATTTATTGGCTTAGTACAAAAACTAAGATTTTTTAAAAACAGCCACATTCTCTATTTTTTCTTTATAATTCTCTGCATATATTAACTTTAGAACCAGGAAAAAAATAGTATAAGAATAAGAAGCGATAATCTCTAACCATCTGTTTTTAGAAGCTTCACCAATTCCAAAGTACAGAATAGGCCTAGTGTTAGGATGTTATTGCTACATTATGATTTGTACGTCCTCAAGTTCAAGTGGGAGACTGTGACTCTACTCTCACCAGCTGGAATCACAGGGTAAATGCTTTTCAGAAAGTCATTCACTATCTTAGAAAAACAATTCTCTCTCCAAAATACATGGCCCATGCAGATTCTCTGTGGTCAGGGTAAGGACTACAGAATTGCTAACATATTTGAAGAACTTCAGATGCTCCCTCAAAGTAAATTATTTTTCTTTGAGACAGAGTCTCACTCTGTCACCCAGGCTGGAGTACAATGGCACGTTCTTGGCTCACTGCAACCTTCACCTCCAGGGTTCAAGTGATTCTCATGCCTCAGCCTCCCAGGTAGCTTGGAATTACAGGCATGCGCCACCATGCCTGGCTAATTTTTGTATTTTTTATAGAGATGGGGTTTCACCATGTTGGCCAGGCTGGTCTCGAACTCCTGAGCTCAAGTGATTAACCTGCCTTGGCCTCCCAAAGTGCTGGGATTACAGGCATGAGCCACCGTGCCTGGCCTCAAAGTAAATTCTTATTTTATTTTATTTTTTTGAGATGGAGTCTTGCTCTGTCGCCCAGGCAGGAGTGCAGTGGCACGATTTTGGCTCACTGCAACCTCTGCCTCCCGGGTTCAAGGGATTGCTCCTGCCTCAGCCTCCTGAGTAGCTGGGATTACAGGTGCACTCCGCCACACCCAACTAATTTTTGTATTTTTAGTAGAGACAGGGTTTCACCATGTTGGGCAGGCTGGTCTCGAACTCCTGACCTCATGATCTGCCCACCTCAGCCTCCCAAAGTGCTGGGATTACAGGCGTGAGCCACTGCACCTGGCAGTAAATTCTTATTGAATCTTTACACCACCAAACCGTATCATCATAAACATGTTAGAGTTAACCCCTGAACAACTCAGGGGTTAAGAACATCAACCCTTTGTGCAGTTGAAAATCTGCACAGGCTGGCACGGTGGCTCACATGTGTAATCCTAGCGCTTTGGGAGGCTGAGACAGGAGGATCACTTGAACTTAGGAGTTTGAGAACAGCCTGGGCAACACAGTAAGACCTCATCTCTATTTTAAATACATAAGAAAATCTGCATATAATTTTTGTCTCCCCAGAACTAAACGAATAGCCTACTGTTGACTGGAAACCTTACTGATAACAGGAGCAGTTGCTTAACACATATTTTGGAAGTCACATATATGACATACTGTATTACAATAAAGTAAACTAGAGAAAAGACTATGTTATTAAAAAAACATGAGGAGGCTGGGTGCAGTGGCTCACGTCTGTAATCCCAGCACTTTGGGAGGCCTAGGCGGGCGGATCACAAGGTCAGGAGATGGAGACCATCCTGGCTAGCATGGTGAAATCCCATCTCTACTAAAAATTACAAAAAAATTAGCCGGGCGTGGTGGCGGGCACCTGTGGTCCCAGCTACTCTGGAGGCTGAGGCAGGAGAATGGCAGAGCTTGCAGTGAGCCGAGATTGCGCCACTGCACTCCAGCCTGGGTGACAGAGTGAGATTACGTCTCAAAAAACAAACAAACAAACAACAACCAAAAAAACACACTAGGAAAAGGAAACATATTTACTATTCATTAAACGGAAGTGGATCATCATAATGGTCTTCATCCTCATTGTCTTCCTGCTAAGTTAGGCTGAGGAAGAGGAGGAAGAAGAGAGGTTGTTTTGCTACCTCATGGGTGGCAGAGGTGGAAGGTGAGGCAGGAGAGGCAGGCATACTGTATAACTTTTATCGCAATAAATCCACCTATGGCCAGGCACAGTGGCTCATGCCTGTAATCCCAGCACTTTGGGAAGTTGAACAGAGGTGGGTCACTTGAGGCCAAGAGTTCAAGAGCAGCACGGCCAACATGGCGAATCCTGTCTCTACTAAAACTACAAATATTAACCGGGCATGGTGACACACACTTCTAGTCCCAGCTACTCGGGAGGCTAAGGCAAGAAAATCACTTGAACCTGGGAGGTGGAGGTTGCAGTGAGTCGAGATTATGCCACTGCACTTCAGCCTAGGTGACAGAGTGAAAATCTGTCTCAAAAAAAAATCTACCTGTAAATGGATCCCTGCAGTTCAAACATGTATTGTTCAAGGGACAATTGTACAAGCTTGCTAATGGCTTAGGATGGGAAAAAAACATCCCAGACACAGTCATCCTAAATCATCCAATACCAAGAAAACATACTCAAGTCTATCCTTAAAATTTATCCAGTTTTGCAGCTTGTGGGGTCTTTTTCTAAACTCTTGCATTGTGATATTGTCAATCTTTCTTTTTTTTTTTTTTGGAGACGGAGTCTTAATCTTTCGCCCAAGCTGCAGTGCAGTGGCACGATCCCTGCTCACTGCAACCTCCACCTCCCCAGTTCAAGCGATTCTCCTGCCTCAGCCTCCTGAGTAGCTGGGATTACAGGCGTGCACCACCACACCCAGCTAATTTTGTATTTTCAGTAGAGACAGGATTTCACCATGTTAGCCAGGCTGATCTCAAACTTGACCTCAGGTGGTCCGCCCGCCTCAGCCTCCCAAAGTGCTGCGATTACAGGCATGAGCCACCATGCCAATCTTTAAGAACCTGCCTCAGGTACACCTAACTACTAAGTCAAATTCCTTTGACTGTTAATCCTGCGTTATAATTATCTTCTTACTTAGTTGAATTTAATTGTTATTTTCTCTAAATTCACTTTCTAAAATCTTTAAAAACCACCTAGTAATTACTCCAAACATTTGGCCATCATCATCACTTTAAGGGAGGATAATGATCTAAGCTAAGGGAAGTCATTTTTTTTGGCTCCAAAAGACTGGACTTCTGTATGTCTAATTCCTTAGTTTAGAATTTGTTGGGGGCAGGGCACAGTGGCTCACGCCTGTAATCCCAGCACTTTGGGTGGCTGGGGTGGGTGGATCACTTGAGCTCAGGAGTTTGAGACCAGCCTGGGCAAGATGGCCAAAACCTGTCTCTACTTTAAAAAGCACAAAAATCAGCCAGGTGTGGTGGTGCACATCTGTAAACCTAGCTACTCAGGAGGCAGAGGCACGAGAATAGCTTGAGTCCAGGAAGACGAGGTTGCAGTGAGCTGAGATCATGCCACTGCACTCCAGCCTGGACTAGAGTGAGACCCTGTCTCAAAAAAAAAAAAAAAAAAAATTGTTGGAAAGCCCAAATAAAAAGTCTTTACTCTCCATCTAATCATAAAATGTGACTCTTACAAATCAGACATAATGTCTGAGCTGGTATCTCCTTGCCTATTAAGCAAGAAAAGAGACATTTCTCCTTTACAAATCTTAAGCTTAAGCTTTTCAATTTTCAGTCAGTCCCAAGACTCATTCACTATAAATTTAATGGGTATGATATACCAAGACTATGTCAAAGATAAACATAATGAATTAAAAGTTTACTGGTACAATTCTGTTCTCAGAAATGAAATTACATTACTAGAATCCAACTCAGGATTTCTTTTTTTTTTTTTTTTGAGACAGCGTCTTACTCTGTCGCCTAGGCTGGAGTGCAGTGGCATGAACATGGCTCACTGCCTCCAGGGCTCAAGTGATCCTCCTGTCTCGGCCTCCCGAGTAGCTTGGACAACAGGTATGCATGACCATGCCCAACCAATTTTTTGTTGTTGTTGTTTTTTTGTAGAGATAGGATCTGGCCATGTTGTCCAGGCTGGTCTTGAACTCCTGGGCTCAAGCAATCCTCCCAACTTGGCTTCCCAAAGTGCTGGGATTACAGATATGAGCCATTGAACCCAGCCATGATTATAGTCCTATACACCCTGTATGAAAATACTTTAATACAAAAATGATGTTCTTCTTTGTTCTGAAGTTGTCATTATTTCATCTTCAAGATTAGAACTTCTTTGAATGTAGGAAGTGGTTCTTATTCTGTGTCTCCCACTATGCCTTAAGAGAGGGCCTCATATGGAGCTCTAGCATCTCTCGCTGATGCTTTCTGACAATCTCTTGCTCTGTCACCTTTACACTCCTAAGGCCATCATTCCTTTAGCTAGAGAATAATTCATTTAAAAATCTTTCCAAAGTACACTAGTTGAGGAAAAGTTCACTAGATGCATCCCTATATCCTGTAATTACACAAGAAAATCTAACCAGTGCCAAGTTCTCTTAAACACTTGGAGAAGAAGGGGTAGGAGTCTTGATTACTTTGCTTGCTGTTCATAAGAATTTAAGGCTGTCACGAGCAGGCCATGCCTAGGAAAGACTCTGGTAAAGATGTCTTTCTGCTGAAGGCACCCGACCTGTACTAGCTCTGAGGAACAGGCTAGAAGTAGACAGAACACCTACCACAAGCTATATACTAGCAATACAGAGAGGACTTCCAAGATCCTGGCATCCCTCTGACCTCATCTCCAACCACTCTCACCGCAGCACACACAGGAGACGGGAAGAAATGGACAAGCCGGGAGTGGTTGACAACGGGTCCAACTAAAAGTCATGACGCTAGAGGGTTTCGAGCAGATCCTAAAGATGGGGAACTGTCAACAGTCTTCAAACAGAGCAGTGACACGGTCCCGGATGTTCACTTTGAGCGCAAAGTGGGGACTGGAATGGATGTAGAGTACAAAGGAGGCAGGGAGACCACTTAGGAGAACCACGGAGCGAGGATGGGGCTGCCTGACCCGTCTGGGAAAAGGACTTGTAGAATGGGTCCAAGGGCATGGCAGGAAGCCAGGAGCTCAGCGTAGGGCAGGATAATCCTACAGAGACTGTCCAGCGGAGCCTGAGGGTCAGGACGGGAGGAAGAAGGTGGGACCTGAAGGAGGAAGTGAAAACCCGCAACAGCCGAAGGCTCCGGGAGTCCTCTCAAAGCATCTCCCCGGAGCCCAGCCCAAGCGCCTCAGCGGCCTCCCTCCTCCCCGCCTCCCCTTGCTGGCCCGCTGACCGAACGAGTTGAGAAAGTCCGCGATTTTCTTGATGCTGCTGGTGATTATCTCAATGTACTCCCGGTTAGCCCAGTCCTGGTGAATCTCCCGCTGCACCGGATCCTCCTGTCCCGCCATGGCGGCCGCCTGAGGAAGAGCGACTGCGCAGGCGCCCCGACCCTACAGGCCTCTAGCGCGCCTGCGCCATCAGCCCACACCCATCCTCTGGAGCGCCCACGAATTCTCGGGTACTGTGATACGCCTGTGCAATGTAACGTCCTCGCTGGCGTTTGCTCTCTACTCCCACGCTGTAGAAAACAGAAGCCTCGACTCCGGCGGCGAGGTTGTAGTGCACGCGCGTTATGGTGTTAAACGGGCTCGTGGGGGGTCTTGCCGTCTCCCTCAACTGCTCCAGGCTGTGTCCGCAGTAAGATGGGCACAGTCGATTAAATCACACTAAATAGCCGGGCGCGGTGGCTCACGCCTGTAATCCTAGCACTTTGGGAGGCCGAGGCGGGCGGATTACGAGGTCAGGAGATCGAGACCACGGTGAAACCCCGTCTCTACTAAAAATACAAAACATTAGCCGGGCGCGGTGGCTGGCGCCTGTAGTCCCAGCTACTCAGGAGGCTGAGGCAGGAGAATGGCGTGAACCCGGGAGGCGGAGCTTGCAGTGACCCGGAGATCGCGCCACTGCACTCCAGCCTGGGAGACAGAGCGAGACTCCCTCTCAAAAAAAAAACACACTAAATACAAGTCTTTTTTTTCTTTTTTTTTTTTAGACGGAGTCTAAAAAATGACATGGTCATAAATAGGTGGGCACACTGCAAACTGGAACAATCCCTTTCAGAAGGAAATTTGTGTTTTTGTGACAAGGTTTTGTTTTTTGTTTTTTTGAGAGGAGTCTCGCTCTGTCGCCCAGGCTGGAGTGGCGTGATCTCGGCTCACTGCAACCTCCGCCTCCCTGATTCAAGCGGTTCTCCTGCCTCAGCTGCCCAAGTAGCTGGAATTACAGGCACACACCACCACGCCCGCCTAATTTTTTTGTATTTTTAGTAGAGCCGGTGTTTCACCATCCTGGCCAGACTGGTCTCGAACTCCTGACCTCAGATAATCCTCCCGCCTCGGCCTCCCAAAGTGCTGGGATTACAGGCGTGAGCCACCGCGCTGGGCCTGACACAAGGTCTTACTGATGCCCAGGCTGGAATGCAATGGCATGATCATGGCTCACTGCAGCCTCGAATTCCTGGGCTCAAGCTATCCTCCAGCCTCAGCCTCCAGTGTAGTTGGGACTACAGGTTCAGGTCACCACACCTGGCTAATTTTTGTATTTTTTGTAGAGGGGGGGTTTCACCATGTTGGCCAGGCTGGTCTGGAACTCCTAACCTCAAGTGATCTGCCCACCTCAGCCTCCCAAAGTGCTGGGATTATAGGCATGAGCCACCACGCCCAGTCTATTATGCAGTCATTTAAATGCTAATTATGAACACAAGCAACATGAAAACAAATACAATAAATTAAGGGGAAAAACGAAACATCCTCCCTCCCTCCCTCCCTTCCTTCCTTTTCTTTTTTTTTTTTTGAGACGGAGTTTCTCTGTTAATGCCCAGGCTGGAGTGCAATGGCACGATCTTGGCTCACTGTGACCTCTGCCTGCCGGGTTCAAGTGATTCTCCTGCCTCAGCCTCCCAAGTAGCTGGGATTACAGGCACCTGCCACTACACCCGGCTATTTTTTGTGTTTTTTAGTAGAGACAGGGTTTCACCATGTTGGCCAGGCTGATCTCGAACTCCTAACCTCAAGTGATCTGCCCACCTCGGCCTCCCAAAGTGCTGGGATTACAGACATGAGCCACCCTGCTTGGCCCACATTTTTCTTTAATTGCAACTATGGAAAAATGTCTGCTTGAGGACAGGAAGGATCTACCAAAAAAGTCAGTATCTGCTTTGCTAAGGTAGTGGAATATGAACAATTTTATTCTCGTTTTAGGGAATACTTACAATCTGGCATGCAGTAAATGCTCTTTTTTTTTGAGACAGAGTCTTGCTCTGTTGCTGTGGCTGGAGTGCAATGGCTCGATCTCGGCTCACTGCAACCGCTGCCTCCCAGGTTCAAGCAATTCTCCTGCCTCAGCTTCTCAAGTAGCTGGGACTACAGGTGCATACCACCACACACGGCTGATTTCTGTGTGTGTGTGTATATATATATATACACACATATATGTGTGTATATGTGTGTGTGTGTGTGTGTATGTATATATATATATATATATATATATTTTTTTTTTTTTTTTTAAGTAGAGATGGGGTTTCACCATGTTGGTCAGGCTAGTCTCAAACTCCTGACCTCAGATGATCTCCCTGCCTCAGCCTCCAAAGTGTTGGGATTACAGGCGTGAGCCACTGTGCCCGGCCAGTAAATGCTTTTTATTAAAAAGAAAAAAGGTGGCTGAGTGGCTGGGTGTGGTGGCTCACACCTGTTAATCCTAGCACTTTGGGAGCCTGAGGCGGGCGTATTGCTTGAGGCCAGGAGTTTGAGACCAGCCTGGCCAATACAGTGAAACCCTGTCTCTACAAAAAATAGAAAAATTAGTCAGGCATGGTGGCACGTGCCTGTAATCCCAGCTACTTGGGAGGCTGAAGTGGGAGCATCACCTGAGCCCAGGGAGGTCAAGACTGTAGTGAGCAGTGATTGCACTCTTGCACTCAGCTTGGATGACAGAGACCCTGTCTCAAAAAAAAAAAAAAAAAAAAAAAAGTGGCTGAAGAGGCAGATTACTACTAGTATTAGCATTAACTGGGACGAAACCATTGCTAACAGTTACTTACCCCAGTAGAGGATTTTATAAGCTATAAATATGCTTTTATAGCTATTACCTCACTGGACCCTCACAAACCCTGTGGAAGGACGCCAGGAAGAAGTTTCTCATTTGAAAATCAAAAATCAAGGCCGGGCGCAGTGGCTCACGCCTGTAATCCCAGCACTTTGGGAGGCCGAGGCGGGTGGATCACGAGGTCAGGAGATTGAGACCATCCTGGCTAACATGGTGAAACCCCG